>NW_028139974.1:0-38403 GCF_965202585.1 Thalia democratica | reverse complement strand
TTGCACTTTTACCCTTTATGAGCCGCAGTTTGCCAGCCCCTGCACTAATGGAACATATTTGTACCACTTGCTGGACTTTAAAACCGAAGTCCAATATTAACTTTATCAACAAAACATAGAAAATTTAAAAAGTAAGTAGTACTATATATGTAATTATTAAGTTGTTCTTACTTTGCTATTCTAGAAACTTTAACCAATGCAGGTGAAGTATCTTTAACAATATTAATGAAAAAATTATATTCGTCTTTAATTGACTTGAATCTTTGAAATTGCAAAAAAGCATGATTTTTCTTGAGAAAACAACTATTATCTGCTATGTGTAAATTTCTTTTGATGCTTTGAAAAGTAGTAAAAAGATACTTTTCAATTAACTTGTTGTTCTTGTGAAATAACAAGACACTATTCGGACATTTTAAAAACATAACTCAGCTCTTTCAGAATTAAAACACTTTTTACACTTTAATAGTAGTACATTTTCACAGTTTTTATAGTATTTTGTTTGCAATACTTTTAAATAACTAAGAATTAAATTGATTAAATAAAAACAGCATTAAAAACTATTAAAGTCATGAAAACTTTTATGAATTAAAAGTGTAATTCAAAAAATATATGACATTTATTACTACAGTAATGTCAATTGACTTTGCTTTTGTAGTTAAGTAAAGCTTAAATAAAAAACAAAGAAATGAAAACTATTTTAAATAAGTGAAACAAAATTGAAATTATTATCATTTTATGATACTCAGTTGAGTCTTTGCTTAAAAATACAATTAAGTTAGTTATACATAAAAACAAAGTTAAATCTGTGCACATAACACCAAAAAAATATGTGCACCTCAACTTCAAAACTTGCCAGAATTATGCCCAAAACTTTTTTTACTACTCACCAGGAATACCTGAATACCTAGTAAATTAAAATAAATTTCATGCAACCTATAACAAATTATGTGAACACCATGAAGACTACTGATTAAAACCTAATAGATCTAAACCTAATAAGCTTAAACTGTTACCAATGTATAAAGAGACATCACTTTAATAAATATTTCCTATAAATAGAAAATTGTGCAAAAACTAAAAATTTGTTGAAATAAGGACGCTACATTTACAAATTTACAACTATAAAATCTCGAGTCAGAAACATACAATTTAAGTAAGTAACAAATATTAAGTACAATTGAAACATAAAAAAGACAATTGAATTCAGGTATTGAATCAAAACTATAGTTATGATCTAATTTTTTGTATTTTATTTTATAATTCAGTATAGCTATAATTTATTAGTAAAAGTGTTTATAAAAAATCAAGATTAAAACTTTTTAAGGGCATAAGGAAGGTAAATTAATTTTTTACAACTATATTTACAACTTTAATATTTGTAGTGTTTTTATAAGCTACAATTTGCTTTTTACAGCTTTAAAATATAATTTTTAATATATAGCTGTTTTAAATCGGAGAGTACACTTAAAAGTTAAATAATTAGTTTTGTTTTAAATCTACTGAAAGAAACTTAAAACTAATACTGAATACAAAATTTCTGAAATAATTTAAGATCACTCAAAACTAAAATACATCAACTTATAGTATATTATTTGATGCTAGATAACAATATGAATTCATATTTGTCTTGGAAAAGACATTATACTGTATCCTGGTGTATGACTTGATAATGAAGGGTTTTTTGTACACTAAGTCCTTAGACCAACCTTTTTAAGCGCTTACTTTTTGTTTGATAAAAGAAAACATATATCTAAAACTATAATAATCTAGTTAAATTGGATACAATTTCAGTCAGTATAAATCTAATATTTAGGGTATAGGAGAGGTAAATAACCTTTTTCACAATTTAATTTTATTTTATTGAGTTTAAAATAAGCTAGAAGTTGCTTTTTACAGAGTTTTAAAACTGAAAATAATTTTTAAAATATAGCTGGTAAAAGTTTAAGACTCAGTAGGTTCCTTATGGGAAGTGCAAACTAAAACAGAAAATAACTAGAAATCACTAAAAGTCTATCTCATCCTACGTTTTATGAGATAAACGCCTCAAACTTTCAGGATATGTTTCTTGCAATATCTAAAAAAATCTGGCAAAACAGAATTTAAAAAAAGATCAAAATTTTATGACAAAAAACAAAAAATTACTATTTTTTATTTTTTTATAATTTTTATTTAAAAAAAAAAAATAAAATTCCTTCCAAAAGAATTTTTAAATACTGCAAGGCACATTTCCTGAAATTTTGAGGTACCTATCTCAAAAAACGTAGGAGAAGGTAGATTGTCAGTCAAATTGTCTTTTTTTACGGTTTTAGTTTGCCCCTCCCATAAGGAACCTATTGTTGCCTCTGAATTTGACCAACTATATCACAAAAGTTATTTTGAATTTTTTAAATCAGTAAAAAGCATCTTGTAGCTTAGTTAAAACTCTATAAAACAGAATCAAATTGTGAAAAATAGATTTACCTCCCTATGCCCTTAACTTAGTTTCTAATAGTTTTAATTAGTTTAGGCTTAAATTTTTCAAACAACTACAAAGTGTATTTGTATAGGGTCTAGCTTGGATTCATTTTTAGAGTTTTAACTTAGCTTTCACAAACTTTTCAGCACTTAAAAAAATTTAAAGTAACTTTTGAGACATAAATAATCAATCAGTGGATTCAATAGGTTTCTAAGGTACAAAAAATCCAAACCGAAAAATAAAGACTATTTCACTAAAAATTTATCTTCTCCTTCATTAAAATTTTTATGGTTGTTCACTACTGAAATTTTGATAAACTGCTTTAAAAAATTTTTTTTAAGTTTGAAAAACTTTGTTTCTTTAATCAAAAATTCACCCCTTGATTAATTGTTATCTTAAATTTTTGTTATTTATATAGTTAAAACTTTAATTTTTTGTTCATTAAAAACTATTAAAATAAATTTTCTTTATAATTGATGTTTTTAGCTGTAGATACATTTTTAATTAAATTTTAGAGAAAAGTGATATAAAAAAAATAAGTTGTAGAAGAAGATTTAAACAGAATTTGTTAAAAAGATATGTTAAAAGTTGATTGAATTTTTAAGTTGAAAGTTTGATATTTCTTAAATATTTCAGTTGTGAATGACTAACAAGGACAAAACCCATGTCTCAGTTACCAAAGTCTTGTGGTCAGATGATTGAATTTGTATGATCAAACCTTATAATATCTAAAAAAATTTTTTTTATTTTTAGAGATAGAAAATTTAAATTCTAAAAAATCCCAAATAAATTTAAATAAATTTTGTTTATTTTCAAAATGTGTAAAAATTCCACCTGCAATATTTCTAAAAAAATTTAAAATCAACCGTGAACATCCAAAAAAATAACTTGTAGAAGATACATTTTGGATTAAATTACTGTTGTTTCATCTTTGTTGTTTGCACTTTTTATAAAAACTCACCAACTTAAATCATTTATTCTGAATAACTACTTTAACTTTTATCTTGCTCTAAAAAATATCTCATAGCTGAGTTAAAAATCTATAGATACAACCAACTTGTAAAATACTAACATACTAAGATTGCTGTAAGAACATGTATTATAAACATGCTATTATAACTATGGACCTAAACAAGTTTTCAAAATAATATCTCAGTAAACACTGTTTACAACAGTAGTTAAGGGCTTCCCAAAATAAGAAAACTATGTGCAAAATATAATTCTAGAATTCTAGTTTGTTGATCGAAAATTATTTTATTAATATTTTCTCATTTAGGTTTATAATAGTAACCTAATTTCCAACTTAGTTTTAAAACATTTTAATAAATAATTTTTTATGTCTTTTTTGACTTTAACAGATCAAATTTTGCAGATGTTATCTTTTTTAGAATAACAAGGTATAACATAAAATTTATTCAGAAGCACTATTAATATAATGAACTAAGTTATAAAGAATTGTTTTTATTAAAACGGTAAGTAAACGAAAATTGGCAGCAGAAATTTAGTGGACTAATATCAAAATTAACATAATTCTATCTATCAGCACAATTATTTACAAAAGTTATATTAGAGTGAAACTGATAAAACATTTGCATTAGACTTTTATTTTTGCTTATTAATATAAGGCATTTCAGTTGTTTTGAAAACAATTAGGTTTTCCCCAGTTTAAAGTTAACCTGCTGATTTTATTTTTTAAATGATCATTAGGGCTAAAAAATACATTATTTTTCTAAATAATCGTTATTAAAATAGTTGGAAATCAGAATTAATTTATCAAAATTTTTAGACAAAATTTTTAAATTGTTCAAACAAAAATTTTCTAAGGTCAGTGTAGCTGATGACCAAAAGCTTTTTTCTTTACACCAGGACCTTTAAACAATTTTTTTCAGTGTTTTTTATTTGTTAATCAGACTAAGTGCTTAAAAATGTTCTATTAACAATTTAACGAATATTTTTTTAATAAGTTTTATTACTTATTTGTGAGGTATAATTAATTATAAATATAATCAATGTGTTATACCTAACAAAATCAAAAGGGTAGCTTAAAAAACCTGAGCTGGAATAACTTTAAAAATTTTTAACGTGTTATTTTTATTTTAAATTACTAAAACATTTTAATTTAATTATTGTATTTTTTGGTTTGGTGGGTTAGAAATAAAGGTAAAACATAAAAAAAAAACTTGATGACTCAGCAAATATGAAAGTTACTTGCAGGTTTTTGAAGCTACCAAATCGGGTGTCTTGTCAGACATGAACTTTTTTGCTTTAAAAAGCACCAGTTTTTTTTTTGGTTGGTTTAATGGTTTACTGAGCACGAAATAATAATGCTTCAAAATTGCACTAGTATCAACCAAACCAAGTTCAAAACAGTTTTGAAGATGAAAATATCTTAACCTGTTTAATAGGTATTGTTATTTTACAAAACACAGGGTTGTCTTGTCACACAATCAGAGAAAATTTAAATTCTAGAAAATCTTAGGGAGATTTGGGGAAACTAAGAGTATTTTGACTTTTTCTTAAAAACTCAGGGTAACTCAGGGTAAGGACAGTTTTTATTTTTATAAAAATCTCAAGGTAGTTTTAAATTTTTTTTTAAATCTCTTGACAATTTTTTAGCTAGATTTTAAATGAGATTTAATTTATTTAGTTACAATGTTTTTTTTATATTATATTATAACCAATTTTGTTAATGAACTTAATTCTTATTAATTTTAAATAAATTTAATTTTTTTTGAGATTTATTTTCATTTATAGTGTCAACTCACTCGCTTGACCTTCAGAAAACGTTTATCGTTGCAAAGGGGAGAGTGAGTATTTCTAATGTTTTTTACTTAAAAAAAAATCTGTAGTTGAAATTAATTGATTTATATAAATAGTTTTTTAACTAAAAAAACAAATATATTCCCGTACAGTTACAAAAACACAATAAACAATATTTTGTAGCCAAAAGTAAAAATAAATAGTTAATTAATTTCGAGAAAAAAAAATTATGTAAAAAAAATCTACCAGTGAAAAGTTTACTATTAAGTTCAGCTAAAACTATTTATTTACATTGTACTTTAGTATTTTCAAGCATAATTTTAATTTCAAAATGCTGTAAAAACCAACTGATCAAGTCAAAGATCTTAAAAATAAGATAGACTTGTAAAAAAAATGGCATACCCAATCTTTTTCCCCTATGCCAAGTGTCGGCAGGTCATTAAAGGAACAATTTTAGTTCGCTCAAGAAAACTTCTTATTAAACAATTTTTTGAAGAAAAAGGTATTATAAAGATATTTTATTATCTTTTTGAAAACAAATTTATAATAATTGAAATAAAACTTTAAGCAGGCCTGAGGGCCTGACAGTTTTCTAACCGCTGCACTATGCCAAGTCATTAAAAGTAAAATTTATTTATCTTCTGGGATGTCAGTTTTGGGGAAGTTTTTATTTAAATATTTTATTGCAATTTTTGCATAACATTTAATATATCTAGTGTAGGATAATTTAAAAAATTAGATTCTTATTTTATAAATACACACTTTAAAGTTAGAAACTATTGTATATATACTTAAGATAACCTGAAAATATATTTGAAATAATTTGTAATAATCCTCTTAAGTAATTATGACCTAATAACAAAAAAAAAAACTAATTTCAATCGAATACTAAAATAAGAAGCTAACAGTTGATGATATTTAATTTCTAGTTTTAATTATAAGTACTTCATTTGATGAAAAAGATTTAGAGAAAAAATTTAAAAAAAATTTGATAAAATAATGTTTTATTGTCTGGTTTTAGCCCACGCATCATCATTTTTAATAATTATTGTCTGACGCACTAGACTCCTCGGCCGTCATGGATGCCACGGGAAGGCAGATTTTGCATTTGTATGTTTTATAAAATTTTCGTTTAACCACAAAACTATTTATTGCGGTGATACTCTTTGTTCAAGATAACTAGTAGTAATTGTTTCTAACCTTCGTTAACTAAGTCTAATTGACGATTTTTTCATTTAAGCTGTTAGGCCGAAAACTAATATTGTGACTTAAATTTACAAAATATTTATATCTCTACCCCTTTAAAGGCTATGTCTGTTTTATATGTTTTCCATACAAATAAAATACTTCTTTCGTAGATACAGACCTATTTATATATACATAAACTTCTTGAAAATAATTTAAAGAGCGTTTTTTCCGAAAATAAAGTTCAGTTTTTTTTTTCGTTACTTAACTTACTATTTTAATAAAGCTATACATTTGATTACTCTTTAGGGTTAAATGTATTACTTTCTGTTATATAAGTAAACACAAGGTTTTAATTACAGTTAAAAATTAATTGATTTCTGTTAAATGCAACTCCGTTATTGTAATAAACTAAATCTAAAACATAATATTTGATACTTTTAAGTAAGATTGTATTTATCGAAATTTATCCATGTGTTGTTTAGTACAGTATTAGTAGTATGTATTGTATAATATTACTGTGCTAAAAAAAATTATAAGTATTTTTTAGCATTTTATTTAACCACTTATTATTAGCATTAAATAATTATTATAATAAAGTTTTATAAAATATTTAATAAAAATTATGTCTAATAGCATACAATTTTGTAAAAACTACAAAAGTCTAAACGGATCTTTGTCTCTATCTAGCTTTTTAGATACTAAATCTATTTATTATTTCTAATATTTATGCTAAAGAGTTTTTTGTTTTAACTAATAATTTAAAGTGTATAGTTGATTAGATTTTTACTAGTTAGGTAGTTTTAAATAACCTGTAAAACTTATATAATTTTATAAATTTATAATTTAATACATTTTTTAAAATAATATCTACTTTACAGAAAATCGTAAAAAATTAAAAGCATGTGCTTTTTAAAAAAATAATTTGAATTACTTTTTAGTCATTCGAGTAGATTTTAAATAAATTTTAGGCTTGATTGTTCTTATTTACCAGGTGAAAATATTATAAATAAATAAAAAGTTTATTGTAACTTTTAATTGTTTTTCAAAGAAATCAAGTTAAAGTGTTTTTATTTATAAGTTATTTAAACAACTATCTAAAAAATTCAAAAAAAACATTTATTACATGATTTACATTATCTTCTTTCAAAAGTAAAAAAAAAGTGCAAATTCATTAAAAATAAAATAGATAAAGTATATGGTAAATTAATTGTTTTGAAAATGACATATACTGTATGACATGTACTTTATACACAATTATTCTTTCACTTTAAATTTTAAACTATAAAATTAAATATTTTTATAATGTAATTTTTTAATTCATTTGTTTACATACTATCTTTAGTTGGTTCTAAAATTAATGATCTTTTATTATTCACTTTTTTTTGTTTCTCAATTGACTTATAAGCTTACTTATCGTCTTTAATTAGTTTGTCTTGAACTTTGAAAAATAGTACTTAACTGCATATTTTGTGCTCAGCTAACCACTAAAAACTGGTGTATATTTGAAGCAAAAAAGTTCATGTCTGGCAAGGGGTAGGAGTCTAATATGTACGAAGGGACACTTCATAAGTGTCTTTGAGCATCAATTTTGCTCAAAGACACTTTTGCACTATGGGTCAATTTTGCACAAGTTGAATTTTTTATGAATTTCTCTTTTACTATCACTAATTACCCTTAACCCTTACCTTTGATCAGTATTTTTTAAATGTTTTTTATAATTAGTTTTTTATTGATTTTTTTATTGATTAATAATTTTCATAAGCCTTTTTTATTCTAATTCTATCTATCACTCTTACCCTAAATCGGTATTTTTTTTTGTTTATCTATTAGTAACGGCATGGTAAAAAGCGCGCCGCAAATTTTAGATCACTATCACAAAATCCACAGCAGTAGGATTTTATATTCTCAAAGATAAATAAACTTTTACATAACAGTTATAATAATATTTTGGGTATACTATCAAAATCCGCCCGCGTTTAAAATCTACCCGATCAAAATCCACCCGATTTTTTTTTCATATTTTTTTTTGTTTTTTTTTTAATATTATTTTTTCAATTATTTATTTATTTTTTATCTATTTTTCACTATCACCCCTAACTCTTACCCTCGATCGGTAAGCGAATCTCGAATTTGACTGGGTGGATTTTGATCGGGCTAATTTTAAACGCGGGTGGATTTTGAACGTGTCCGATATTTTGTTTATCTTAAGATTGGTTTTCTCATTCTAAAGGTATCAAAAATGATTTAATCAAAAATCTTTTTATTTTCATTATTAATACCATTAGATTATACTATAGCCACAAGTTTATACTATGTAGTTATTTCTTTAGAGGTATTAAGTCTACTAATTTACAATTCTTATTTGTTGACAAAGTATGCACAAAACAAAAACTATTTTAGTATACTATAAATAAGAAATTTAAATATTTCTCTAAAAATATTGCTTCTAACTTTTTTTTAATTAATAAAGATTTTAAAACATTTAAGTTTGTTGTACATTGAAGAACTTATGTTTGTAACTTAAAAAAAATGTTAGTACAATAAAAAGAAAGTCAATTAACAATAATGTTAAGTTAAAGGTAAAATCACCTAAGAATATTATTTTATACTTGGAAAGTTGATCTATTCTTTTTTTAAGCTGAAAGCTTAAAATACACTTAAGCAGAACTTAATTTTTTAATAACAAAAAATTAAGCTAATATGTAAAAATATTGTTACAAAAAATTTTAATTCTACAAACAAGATGTTAAAATAGTAAAGTATATTACAAACTAAAACTTTCGTATTTTAACATTAGAACAAATTTATCACATCAAAAGTAATAAAGATTAACTTCTGAAATTTGATAAAATATAATAAAAAAAAGCAATAATTTGTTACTTTAGCTTATTAGTCTTATAGCTATAAAAAAGCTGTAGTTAGTAATTTTCAAATTTTACCATGCCTTTTAGTTTATTCTGTACTTTCTATTTTTTAATTTTATTTAATTTTCTATTTTTACTATCACTGTTACCCCTAACCCTTACCCTCGGTCGGTATTTTTTTTTGTTTTTTATGCTTTTTTTTTTGTTTCCGTTTTTTTTATACTTTTTTTTCTGTTTATTTATTTTTATTTAATCTCGTGCAAAAGTGATTCTCCTTACAAAAGTGTTTTCATGCAGAAGTGACCCTTTGGGCAAAAATGTCCCTTCGTGCAAAAAAGTCTTCGTGCAAAATTGTTCCTTCGTCCATATTTGACCCTTCGTGCAAAAGTGTCTTCGTGCATATTTAACCCAATCCCCTGGCAAGACACCCACCCAATTAAAATAGCTGTCAGGGATTCCCCTCATATTATTTATTTTTGTTTTCAATGGCAATGTCCAACGTTTAAGAATGGGAGCCGTTTATGAACCACTCGCGATTGTTTTTTACTTTTACTTTTCTAACTAGTTTATTCTAAACTCGATTATTTTTTTTACTGAAAATCTTAACACAGTAAATTTAAATTTACCGTTTTAACTGGATTATTTTAAAGTTTTAAATTTGTATAAACAGCAACTAAAATAGCGAAAACCATAAATTTTCATGAAAAGTCTGCAGCATGTCTTATTTAATAAAAAAACATTAAACAATTTGTTTTTCTGTTTTATATTAAATAAATATATATATATATTAAAAACAACAAATTAAGTAAAACGTAGTTATTTAATTGCCACAGTATTTTTTTTGGTGCTTGTTTGACGTCTTGGAAATAAAGTTTCAAAGTGGTGTTTTAAGCTTGGCTGCATTGAAAAACAAAAGTTGTCTTGTATATATATTTCATAATTTTAACTTTTTAACCTATACCTTTACCCCTCTTATCCAAACACATAACAAATAAATCAAAAAAAAAGTTTTGATAATCAAAACCATAAATAGCATGGAAAAAAAAAACATAAATTAAACCTTGTTTCGATATTTGCGAAGTAATTGTATGTTTATCTATGATCCTTCAGTTCAAGGGTATACTATCAAAATCCACCCGCGTTTAAAATCCACCCGATTTTTATTTTATTTATTTACTAACTTATTTTGTATATTATTTGCATTTATTTATTTATTTTTCACTATCACTGTTACCCATTACCCTCGATTGGTAAGCGGTTGTCGAATTTGACTAGGTGGATTTGAACGTGTGTTAGTTTTAGTCAATTAAAATGCCCTAGTTTGAAGAAAAAGGAAAACATATACTATAGCTTAAAGAACAAGCTTATTAATAAAGTTCGACAATCTTAGAAAATGCAATTTTATTCTTCTATAAGTTTCTCAATACATCGTTGTCCATAAAAAGTTCAATTAATAATAACTTTAATATATATATAAAATACTACGTTTTACAAAAAAATTTGTTTCACAGTTCTGTTAGACAGAACAGCTCTTCTCTTTGTTTATTTTTACAATATCTTAAAACATAAGTCAAAATTTAAATGAAATTAATCAAAAATTTTAAGGATTGTTACGTCACCAAAAAAATCATTAAAAAATATAAGACACACTAAATTTCCATAAATTTCGTCCTTACTAGTTATGCAATAGTTTTTAGTTAATGCTAGTGCTTCTAGCAGCGTATTTCTAGAAATACTAGGGTAGAAGTCTTTGACATCAAACTTAATAATCTATACTTTTGTTTGTTTTCAATATTAATAAACCAAAACATAGGACTGCTCTTATTTAATATATATATATTTATAAGAGCAGTGCTATATTTCATCAGAAAAGTATTTCTATGCACAAAATAAATAATAAACTAACTACAATATGATAGCATTAAAAATCAATTCGATTGAAATCTAAAAGTGCTTTTGAGAGTAAAATCTAGCAGACACAAACTCAATCAGGTGTATTAGATGCGTTTTTTATTGGTTGGTTGCAATAGTACTGTTTTAGTTTTTTATTAAGGGTATTAACACAGCAGTACAAAAATTTTATTTGATCTTATTAAACTCTTGATCATGTCAAACTCATGTAAACTAATTCATTTTACAAACATGTTTAAACTTTCCCAAATAATTTTTTATAAACAGTATTAATACAGCAGTACTAAATTTTTATTTGATCTTAACAAACTCTTGATCATGTCAAACTCATTTATATCAAACTCATATAAACTAATTCATTTTACAAACATATTTATACAGTCCCAAATAATTCGGTCACCAAAAATTGAACTTTAGAAATGTCCGGCCTGCGAAAAACTTATGGGTTTCAAAACAATCAAGCCTGTTGTTTCGGGAATTTCAAAATCCGCAGAAATTCAACAATATGAAATATAAGCGAACATTGACTTTTTGGCAACTTAAAATTATATCAAGTGCTATAAACATTTTTAAAGAATATTTGTTTTCAAAAGGGCTTCTGTTTACTGGCTGTTTTTAGTATTTAAAAATTTATGCAAATTGGAATGCGAGCAGTTTTTTCTATTTTTAAGGTAAAAAACATTCAAAGTTTTTACAATAATGTAAAAAGTGGCTTTTAAAAATAACACAACAAAATTTTAAATCAATATCTAAACAATTATTTTTACTATTTTTTAAAATATAGTATGTCTTTATCGAAAAAAAATTGTCTGAAAACTCAAAATATTAGATCTTTGTATTTTTATAAAATTGTTGTTAATAAAAAAACAAGTTTCAAAGTTTAGCTTTCAAAACCCTAAAAAGAAAGTTTTACTTTCATCTAAATATGTTTTTGTAAATATACTTATAGATTTTATTGTATGCGCTTTAAGACATAGTAAATATATAGAGATATATGCCATTAAACTACCCTAAAACCCTTGAGTTTTGGATACAAAAACTAAATTGATTAAAATTACAAAACATTTAAACGTTTTAAATTTAAAACAATTTTATTACCAACTCTAAATCAAATTAATTAACAGTGATAAGAAAAAGCCATAAATGGCGCTATTTTGTGCTGTTTAAACAATATATATATTTTTAGGTAAACTGTGTAATATTTTTGGGCTGTTTTTTACTTTACCACAAAGAAAAAATAGGCTTAAACAAATCAGTTTTCACAACTCTTAAAGACAAATAGAAAAGTTCTAGTATCTGCGTGGTTTATCTGTAAAGATAAAAACCCTTCTCTTTATTTACAAAAACTTAATTATCGTAAATATTATGGGTGGGTGTCAAATATGTACAAAAAGTCACTTTTGCACTGGTTTAACTTTTTATTTTTATTATACCTCTTAGTTTTTTTTTCTTAACTTTGTATTATTTTTTCAAACTATCACTGTTACCTTTAACCATTCCCTATTTTTTTACTATAACTGTTACCCCTAACCCTTATATTTGGTCGGTATTTTTTTTAGTTCTATATATATATTTTTTAAACTTTTTGTTTAACAAATATTAGTGCAAGGCTTTGCTTAGTTATTAAATTTATATAATCATGAGGCGTTGGGCTGTGTCAATTTTTTTTTTTAACTTTACCCACAGACGGTCGCTTTCAGTACTTCGTATTTTAGCCCGCTTCGTTAGATTTCAACAGCGGTTTCACGCGACTGTGCCTACCTGATGACTAAAACCGGTCGTAGGTTGTCTCGGATGCTGTTGATCTTGCAGTAAAGTTCAGTAATTATTATTGATAGCGCGAAACGTCTTAACTCTGTTGATGATGGCCGTAATAACTACTTAGTTATTAAATAAATATTTAAAATAACTGCTTAGTTAGTTTTAGAAAAAAAGTATCACATTATCTTAAATTTCTTATCGATTTATAGTTTTGTAGGTAATTACACTAAAACACTTTACTAAGAGTGTAGGAAAATTTAAATTGCCTTTGTACCAATACTCGTTGAGACAACCTTTAAAACCTTCGCGTTAATCTCTGTGAGCCATCAATTCTCACTACAAATTGATCATGTGGAAGCACCTTTATTACAACTCAACGCCTGTCCCATTTACGTGGATGGTTGCCGCTCTGGTTCTGCAGTAGACACCTACTGCCAACGTACAAAGGTCGCAACTTCCCAGCTTTGTGGTTGATAGTTCTGCATTTTTGACGAATGTTGTATACAGTGCCTCTTCTTTTAATTTCCACGCTTCTCTCCATACAGGTCGCACCGCAGGATTAGAAAATTTTTCCAGATTGTTTAGAAACGCAAAACCATCTCGCAGCTGTCTTCCATATGTATTTTCAGCTAAGGATACTTTACAGTCGCTGTCAGGGGTTTCCCTCAGCTGAAGCATCACACTTAAAAATATATCGGTATCTAGGCTACCTGATTCCGTAACATTGGACCTTAAAAGTCTTTTTGTTGCTTGCTTTAAAGCAACTTCTGCTCTTCCATTTGATCTTGGATAGTATGCTGAAGCTACTCGATGTGTAACATCCCAGGTTTTAAGAAACTCCTTGTAGAACTAGACGAAAAAATCCACCACCACTTCAACAACTATATTGTAAAGATATTTTATATAAAAAATAACTCCTTGTTGAATTTAGTGAATTTAATAACAATGTAAAATATCAGAAACAAGTATAAACTAAAATGAGCTAAAGCTTAATAACTCTACAAGTACAGTCTTATGGTCAAACAGAAAAATCTGATGCTTGTGAAAAATGCTGAATATTCTAAGGCAAAAATTAAAAAAAAAAAAACTTTGCTAAAAATAGGACTAAAATAACGGGATTTTTGTTCTTTAATTAAATTCATTTAAACAACTTAAAATACATTCGATTTTATAATCTGACCTAAAAAGTAATAGAGTTAAGAAAAAAATTGATGAACGTTGTATAAAAAAGACGTTTGTAAAGCAACAGCTAAAAGCAGCAATGCAAAGTTTATGATTAAATTGCAACGTAGTAACTTATTTTGTAAGTATATGTTTTTTTAAAGTCCTTATTACTTTTTAAACAAAGTTAGTTATGAATTAAATTTTCAAAAAAAGATATATATTCAGGATCTTTCAGTACAACTACTTCAAATTCGTCATAAGTAACTTCCTGCAGAGAATTAGTAAAAAGTTTTTCATAAAGTAAATCTACATCTTCTTTGCTTAAATCAACGTTATTCGTCTGAAACAAAATAGTAGTGAAATGTTTTTTATCAATTTTTTGCGTATTTTTATTGACCAGCAAATTAAAAACGGATTTACATTTTTCCAAATCTTTTTTAAACCATTGTAAACGACCTATAAAAAAACTAATTGAATCTATTAAGTCTTTTTGGTTATAATCATACATCGAAAAAATCAATTTGGAACTATTGCAATTTGGAAGTTTAAAATAGCTCAAAAACATTTCATAGTTTATAACGCCTGTAGGTTTTGATATGTCAGCAAATTTAGATATTAAATCAAGGGATTCCTCAATTGTTAGACCGTAAGTTTTGTTTAACTCATTAAACCCAATGGAGCCGCTAAGACAAGGTAATCCATGTTTTTTTGCTTCTTTCATTAATTTATTATCTTCATTTGAAATACTTGAACATGGTATGTTAAGAAAGCTTGAAAACATTTCTCTAACATGTGAAGCATACAATTTAGGGTCATTTTGTTCTTTCTCACTAGGGTAGTAAGGATCCATATATGTAACTTTAATTTTAAGTCGAAACTGACACAAACTGTACCAAAAAAGTTGTCTTAACTTATTTGAGTTCTCACCAACCCAACTAACTGTGTTCCAACTATTTAGAAACTCTATTGCAACAGGTTGTACTGGAACTCCCGGTATAAATGGGCCATTTTTAAATTCAACAATCGAAGATCTATTTGTGATCACACCTTCTGGAAAAATTATTAGCTGTGGCCATTCACGGCTCTGTGCTCTGTTATTAATAGCTTCAATTGTAGCTTTTCTCGATGACTTTTTTTCTCTTTTGACAAAAATTAATTGGGCAGCTTTACTTATTGCGGCAGCAAAGGGTGCATTTAGGTTTTCGATTCGAGAGACAGCTGAGGGAAATGGTGAATTAAGACTAAAAAGAATTCCGTCAAAAATTGATGAGTGAGAACAAGCAACTAAAATAGGAGCTTCTTTAGAATTTACTCTTTTTCCAACAACTTTGACCCAGTAGAATCCTATAAAAAAATAAGTCAACCTAAGCAACCATCTTAGAGGATTAATAAGTGTTTGACGGAACTTTCCTACCGGATGTTTAGAATTAGCTTTCATTCCTATTGAAACAATGAAAGCATATAACCAAGTTAACGAAAAAAATAAGGTTCCAAGGATAATTTTTACAGGAACAATAAGTACTGACATAAACAAGATTTGTAATTTTCTCCAAAATGAAAGCTTGTGGCTAAAAGTAAAAGGATGATCTGCTCTTAAATACTCATAATAAGACTCGTGCATTTCGACAATATTAGAAATATCATAAACTCTTTGAGACATTTACAAAAAACCTAGGAATCGCTTCAATTTTATATATCATTTATTTTATTGAAGTAAAACATTTCTAAGTCAAACAGATTGTTAAAGTTTAAAAAATGGTTGTTGATAAAAAGATAAAACTTTTAAGTGTTTACAAATAAGCAGTATTGTAACTAGTGTTGTAAGTAGTTTTTTAATCAACTAATTGAATTGAACTACAAACAGAAGCAAAGTAAAACTAAAACGATACAAAAATCTATGTAAATTGAATCTAAAATGCTTTATCTTTAAAAGCTTTTACACTGAGAAAGCATGAAAAAAAGTTTTGCTTGTTTAAGTTTTTTTTAATAATATTGTTAAAACGATTAAGTATTATAACAGACTTTAAAAGTTCAATTATTAAAACACTTAATTATAGAAAATTAATCTAATAAAACAAATTTGCTATAACTATTAGTTATAATAATCGAATTCTGCTCTTTCATCTAAATCTATATTCATAATTGTTCGTAGAACACAGCTTTTAACAAAAACAGCAGTTCTTATTTCTGATTCAATGTATTCTAAACCATTATTCTCACAATAGTTTGCTACTCTTGACCAAGACAACTCTCTTTTGTCAGTTTCTGCAAATTCTGTAACTGGCTGTTCTAACTCAAGATAAGGTATCTGATCAATACAAGCTGTAGTCTGTGTAAACCCAATTTTGTATAAGGCATTGTCTATGTCTTGTTTTTCTTTTTGTTTTTTGATTATAAGAGATTTCTTTTTAATAAAATTTTTGTAAAGAGTTTCAAGAACATTTCTAGCTAACTCCATACAGTTATTGTTAAGAAGAGTGCTTAATATTTCATTCATTCTTAGCGGCAAACCATTTTCAGCTCGTTGTTCAGAAAACCTTGAATAATCATCAGCATGGATTTCTTTTTGTTTTTCAATACTATATAGTTCACTACAAGAAGGATTATATAAGAGCCAAACTAAGTCTTGGTTGTTACATTTCACTAGCAATTGTAAGTAATCACTACTTTTAAAACAAGCTGTCTCACAAGCATAAAACATAAGTTGTTCATACTGACCTAGCTTACTTAGCACAAAGCATACTTTTAAATGATTTTCCTCTACAACATACATTTTATAAGCAATATCAAGACATAAGACACGGTGCTTAGTTAATTTATTACTGTACTCAGTAAGCATGTCTCCTATTTCACTACAAAATGTATATGCTTTAGTTTCAGTCCAGTGTTGCATCAACTCAACTTTGTTCTCTTTGATTATATACTTTATAGCTAAAATACTCATATCTTTATCTATCTTACCTTGCTGACAACCTTTAGAAGAGTTCATTAAGGCTTGTATAAACATCATAATCGGTGAAGGAATAGAAA
This sequence comes from Thalia democratica, assembly GCF_965202585.1. Taxonomy (NCBI): domain Eukaryota; kingdom Metazoa; phylum Chordata; class Thaliacea; order Salpida; family Salpidae; genus Thalia; species Thalia democratica. The sequence continues at coordinate 21,270 of NW_028139974.1, read as the reverse complement.
TACAGTTGCTTGAAGCTTTTTCAAACCACTTCATTACTTCCATATGCCTCAGTACTCCTCTTGGGCTATAAGCTGCATGTACTGCAGCTTTTTTGTATTCAGTTTCTTCAAAAAGTTTAACAAACTTATCTATATAATCTAACAATAAATCAGCTTCTTTCAAACCCCAAGGGTCATCATCTATTGAAATTTCTTGTTTTGCTTTACTTTCAAGAAGGTTATTTTTCGACTCAGCCATATTAATATCCATTACATGCCCAATAAAGTCATGTCGATCTGTTGAGTTATTGCTTTGATGTTCTAAAATCTTTTTTTTAATTTTTACATAAATTATTTTTAGTTTCTCTTCTATATCTTTCAAAAATTTATTTTGTTTTTCTAAATTTTCAACTTTCTTTGTACTACTAGCTATTTCTTTATTTAATGTTTTTTTATTAATCAGTTTTACATACTTCGTATATTTTTCATCAAGTAACTGTAACTTTTTCTTTTTAATTTTGTTAAGCGAATACTCAAGTAGCTTTTCATCTACCCAATCTTTTACCTCTAAACCAGGTATTGGTTTAGCATCATTTTTTATTTGGTAATTACTTCTGTTTAATTCCAGACTGTCTTTTGTTGGATTTACAGTGACAGTAACTTTGTTCAAGTTTATACTACTACTTTTTTGTACCTTTGGTTGACTATTTTTTTCTGAAATAACCTCATCTTCTATACGTGCTTTTTGACCATTTATCTGTTTATATTGAGATATTTGTTTTTCAAGAAGATCATTTGACTTTAATAAAGCTTCTAATTTTTCTTGTAAGTCATATTTTCGCTTTTCATAACCAGACTTAGTAGCTTTTATAAAGCTAACTGTGTCAATTCTATTTTTAACAATCAGGGTTTCTTCATTACCCGAATCTATTGTAGTAATACATGACTCATACTCTCTTTTAATATCAGCTAATAAGTCTTTGTAAACAGATACTTCATCAATTAAAATATTAAAGCCAGCCTTGTAGATCGAAAATCTAATAGGATCAAAACCAATAGTAGAACAGCCTGACTTATCAATTTCGCTTGTAATAAAGTCTTTAACATTCTTCACTGCATTTTCACTAATTTTTGAATGGATTGGGGGTAAAACCTTTTCTTTTACAAAACCTTTATTTATTTTTGTAAAAGATGCATCACTCATTTTATAGAAATTTAAAAGTATAAAATTGTTAAAGTAAGACTAAGAACTGTTGCAATATTAATCTTGTTAGTATTTAGACAAACTAAAAGTTGAAGTGGTAAAAATAAAAGGTGAAAAAAAGTATAAACACATAAACAAACCCAAAAATGTTTATTTAATTATTAGTAAATTTTGTTTAAATTATTGTGACTACTACTTTATTTCAATATCTTAAATAAAGATAAAATCATTCAGAAAAAAATTAAAACATTTAATTACTTTACAATATTTATCATTAAAGACCTGAACAAAATAAATTAGTTGGAATATAACAACAAAAGTTATCAATACTTGAATATTTTTCGAGGGACATCTTATTTTCAATTTTTGTTTGATCAGGGGAAAATTTAACCTGTTATTTATAAATATTATAAGTAGATTATAGTTTTAATAAATAAAGGCATAAATTTGACATCGTTTTGTTGATTTTTAACTAACCATAAGCTGGTTTCTACAGGTTTTAAATATTCAAAACAATTTTTGAGATAGAGATGGTAAAAGACAATAGGTTCCTTAAGGGAGGCAGAAACTTAAACAGAAAAAAAAAACTATTTTGCTAAAAAACAATCTCCTCCTACGTTTTATGAGTTAAAGACCTCGAATTTTTAGAAAATGTCCCTTGCAATATTTAGTAACAATCTCTTGAATTTTTTTTCAAGTTGCAAGTTTAAAAATTATGAACAAAAACAGAAAAATATATTTTCTTTGTTTATTTTATAAATGAAAATATATGTATGTTTTTTATTTATGTAAAAAACTTATTTAAAGTTTGAACACAGTTTTTAACATATTTGCTATTTGATTCAGCAACAAAATTACTTTTTTTAACTAATTAGTACATATTTAGTACATACTCCCTTTTTAATAAACCTCCTAACCACAAAATTTACATATACAGGGTTCTTACTAAAATTTCGAAAAATAAAGTATGAAAAAACCAGTGTAATTTTTAGAGAGATATATTATAACTTGTTTTTTTAAAGCATATTTCTTATCTGAAATTACTTTAATAATTTTTTGCTATGTTAAAAAAAAAATCTTAGTCTTTAGCATAGTTATAAATACAAAGAATTCATAACTTAAGTAGAGTTTTAAAACAAACATATTCATTTAAAAATTTCCACTGAAATTTTCTTCAGTTATCTGTGCAAAATTTTTTAAGAGTTACCAAATCACTTAGTTAAAGGCATAGGAGGTCAAACATATTTTTTTTACTAAAAACAACATTTGTTCTTACATGAAAGCATCAAGTACAAACTATAAGCTAGTTTTGATAGAATTGAATTTTTTTACTTATGAGATATTGTAATTTTTGTAAACCTATAAACTGCAAATTCTTGGAAACTTAAATAATCACTAAACACCAATCTTATCCTTCATTTTTTGAGCTAGAAACCTCAAACTTTCAGGAAACGTTCATTTTATAGTTTAAAAGATTTTGAATGTTGAAATTTTAAAAATATTAAAAATTTCTGCATTAAATATTTTTTGAATTTTAATAATGGACTTTCTGTGAAAATTTGAAGAAGATTGGTTAAAAAATCTTATTTTGCGTGTTTTTGGTTTGCGTCTTCCATTAGGAATCTATTGAGGTTACCAACTTTGATTTCTTATATCTCAAAAACTACTTTGCATTTTTTTAAGCGGTTGAAATTTTTAACAGCTCAGATAAAACTCTGTAAAATAAAATCAACTTGTAAAAATCAAGGTGGATCCCCCTATGCCCTTAAGGTACTGTTACCTTTTCCTTCACTTACACTTCACATTTTTACAATTACATTTTTTATTATAATTTTAATTTTTCAGAAAAATTCATACTTATAAGTGTTTTAAAATTAAAATGATAAATTTTTGCTATAAACAGTGTAAAAGTAGCATAAGTGTTAGAGCGGCATTTTATACATTAATTTTGTAGCAGGTATAATATATCACATAGCCTTCTAATTGCTTTATAAGGGCTTAATCTTGCTTTTAGTCACTCATAATTGAAAAAAAAAGAGAAACTACCATTAATAAAAAAAATAAAGTGATATAGGGTTTAGCTTTAGGTTTTTTTTAATTTTAACAATTAAATACTGCATTTTATAACATTTAGCTCTGAAATAGGTTTAGATTTTACCCATTATTTATTAAAAAAAAGAAAGAAGAAATTGATTTAAGCAAGTTGTTTTTAAAAAACTTCTTTTTCAAGCACTAGCATTGTACAACTGATAGTTTAAATGTGTTATTAAGTGTTTTTAATTTTCAGTCTGTAGTAAATTTTGATATACTTAGTGTATAAGTAATAGCTACAAGTATAGACTAGCCTGCCTTGGCTACTGTCTATCATGACATTCCTTAACAAAAAAACTTCAATAACTTTACTACAGGACAATCAATCAACAGCTTGACCAACTGATATTAGTAAAAATCTACAGTGAAGTTGTAGAAAGAATGATTCACAGTCTTAAAAATAATAACATCTAAAAATTATATCCACATGAGTCTTCTGCAATTGAGAATAAAATCATTTATCAATTACAAAATATGTTTTCTTGCACTCAGTTTAAAAAAACTTAAAACATATGGAACAATAACAAAAATGTAAGTTTATTCAAGCTGATAGGGTTGCAACGTACACAGGATATTTTGAAACTTATGAAAATCTCAAATGACTTAAGATCAATAAAGATATTAGTTATTAAAAAAAAATTCAGGATAAATCAGGTTACTTTAGTTTTTTTAATAAAAACTCAAGATAGTTTCAAGACTCTGAAAAGCTCAGTCCAGTTTTTTCTTAAGTTTTTTAATGAGATTTAGTTTCATCCTTTTGTTATTTTATTATCAATTTTGTTCAAGCACCCCATCTTTATTAATTGTGTAAAGTTAAAAAGTTAGATTTTTAAGAAATTAAAAAAACTTAAGATGACTTAGGGCAGTTTATGGTCTCTCAAAACAGTTTTTGACTCAAAGATTGGCAAGCCTGAGCTCAGTAAAATTATTTAGTAATTTTCTACAATTAAATTGCCAAAAAACATGACTTAAAAAATTCTGAAACCCTGAAAGCTGACTATAAATAACAAACTAGATAATATTTACCAAAATTATTTGGACCAGATAAGCTTCCTGTGGTACTTGAATTACCATACCTGGGTAACATATCTGAATTATTTGAGAAGAAAGAACAATATCTATACATACAACCAGATAAAACTCACAATAGTATCTGTTTTAAACCCAGTTTTAAGATTGGAGCTCAAGAACCCAATATTCTACCTAGATAAATGTTGTGTTGTGTACAGGTCTAACTGCTTCTGTGACAGAAGATATATTGGGCAGACTTCCAGGCATCTTAAAATTAAAGTTAAATAACATTTACTTAAATGTGTATGAAACAAGTACTAAAAGCAAGACAAAAGCCAATGCTGTGAAAAGATCATCAATAGCAAAATATTTGATTAATAACATTGATTGTGTAAATAACTATAATTTACAAGATTTAAACATAATAACCATTGTAGAACTTAATTGACCACGTAAGATTAGAGACTACCTTGAAATTTTAAAATAAAAAGTTATTTTTATTTCTTTAAACAGTAGATAATTTAGTATTTTATGTATTATACTGAGTTTAATACTTGTTTATGCTTTGGTTATTTTTTTAATTGTATAATTATTTTTAATAACAATTTAGGTTTAAAAGTTTTTGTTGTTTTTAGTGAAAAACTGTGTTTAAAACTATGTTATTATGTTACTGATGATATCAGTGAAAATGTATTACAACGCTTATAAAAAAAAAACTTTTTAGTATTTTTCATATTTTTTGATTAATTTACAATAGACTGATGTTTTTCTTAGTAAAAAAAAAATAACAATGACTAAGTCTTGTATCTCTTAATTGATTTTAGTTGTTTTGCTTCAGGGTTTCCACTTTTTAGGCAAAAAAAACTAGGCAGAGTGACCAAAAACAAGATTGAGTGATTATAAACTAGCCAAGTTGGTCTGAGTTAACTAAAAAAACTCAAAAAAAAAATGCTTTTGCTGCAATTAATTTCAAGTGTTTATAATAAACAACAGTGTGCATTTGGGTGCATCTGTTGCCCGGACCTTAGAATTTAGCTTAGTCTAACTTTTTGTGCGTGGCAAATCACTTGAAAAAACAAAAAAAAAAAAATTAACTTCTTAGCTTTTATCAATGTCAACTTTTATTTACATTTTTTTTGAAAACAACCCCTATGTAAATTGTATGGGACCTTAAAATTTTGGTCTTCAAGTTTTTGACTGAGATTTTTTTTACATGTAGTTACAAAACACCACACTCTATGCGTCTTAGATCATTGAAAGAACTTTTTGGATGAATTTCTTGGTTTCTTTAAAAAACTTTAAAATAACAAAAATGATAAAAAAAAAACAGATAATCTAAAACTACCTCAATGAAACTTTCTTCAAATGGTCTGAAAATGAGTAGAATGTGTTTTTGTGATGATTACTAAATGTAAAAAAAACTTCAGCCATAAATTCAAGGTCAAAATTTTAAGGTCCTATACATTTACATAGGGGTTGTTTTCAGAAAAATGTAAATAACATGATGGTGGTAAAAGGTAGAAAGCTTTTTTTTTTGTGCAGTCTTTTTATATGACTTTCCACTTACAAAAAATGGACTAAGCAAAATTTTAAAGCTTTCATTTTTGAGGGGCAACAGATGCACCCTAGTGTGCATATAGCTTATTATAGTATGCACTCAAAAACTATAAATAACACAGTAAAATACCTGCATAGTTAGTATTTTTTTAAATATTTATATATAAGCTTTAAGATGTTGAACAACTTTTTTGAACTAATTTTCAACTCTTTGAAGCAAAAAAAGTCAACCTAAGCGACCAAAAACTAGCCTTAGATTATTAAAAACTTTGAAGAAAGAAAGTAAGCTTGATTAGCTCAAAAACTTTTAGATAGTTGTTACAAAAAAGATTAACTTTTAGGTGAAAAAAAAATTATGAAATTTATCTTAAAGTAATAAAAACTATCCTGAGATCTAAAAATACATTAAAACTAGTTTGATTTCTGCAAAAAAAAAGCTTTAAATAAGCCTAAGTGTTTCGAAAAGGTTTAAAAAAGCCTGGTTTAGCCTAACTATCGTTTTAATTTCACAGAAGCTTGATTACACCATAGTATGTAAAAATTATTTCTTTCTAAAGTTTAATTCATTTTCATCAAAAACTAAAGTTTTTCATTAAAAAAATAGTACTGTTATAAACATCACTAAAAATTAAACAGCCTTATTCTTTTAAAAGTGAAATTTTAAGAAAAAGTTGAAATATTTAGTTGTAAAACATATTAGTCCAAATGACACCATGAGTTTCAGAACACAATAAAAATGCAAAAAAAAATGTAGCTAAAAAATGTGCAGGAAACTACTTAATTATATAGTAGACTAATTTTTTTTATTATTAAAGTATATTATTTAAGGTGATACTATAAAGCTTTTTAGCAACTTAAAAGTTTAAGCTTTGCTTACTTGCATTTCATGCTTTTTTTCAGAAAAATACAATATATTACTTTTAGCTACACTGTATCTATTGGAGACATTTAAATTTTATCTAAGTAAATATATCACTTAAAGTGCTATAATATGCAAACTAAAAAAGTTAAAATGATCAAAAATTAGTTTACTGTATCGAATATCGATCATAGTTGTACATACTACTGATACGGAAAGTATGCTATACGGAGGTCAGTCTGAGCTTAAAAAAAGCTGAGTCAGCAAATTTAAAAAAAGTTTATCTCTATTTATTTTTATTCTTTTACCTTATCCCTAACCCATCTTTCCTAGAAAAAAAAGTTTAAATAATTGAAATTACAAATGACATGAAAATAGCTCTTATTTTGCTGACTCATCTACTTTTTTAGCTCAGAATGACTTGAAGTATACTATACTAGCCCCTCTTGTTACTGAGTACTGACATTAACACATTTACCAGGGGTCTATAAGCTAATTGCCACACAATTAATTGAGTATGACACTTAATCTAAAATTTTCAAACGTTTATTTAGTGTACAGATTTTTTTTACTGGGGGTTATAGCAACCCTTGCTACTGAGGCTGAGTACAGTACACAATGAAGTAGTATTGAACACTGGTACCGAGCAGCACTTACAAGAGTTGAAGAAACAGTTCTAAACAAACATCTCTTTGATTGAGCTTAGAATATCACGTAGAACACGCTCTGCTTACATCGTTCTTTAAAGTTTTGAACGTTGTCAGGACTCCTGACTCAGGAGAGCGAACTCTACAGCCCGGAATCAATATTGATTGAGAAAGAATGGCTTAAGTAAAACAAACAAATAACAATTAATAAAAAAATATATTTTTACTAATTAAAATAACTTTACTTAAGTTTTGTTTACTTCATGTTAAAACTATCATTTGTTTGAAAACTATATTCATATTTCATACTTCTTTGAATTTCAAACATTTTAAACTGTATACTAACTTAATAGTTTTAAAATTTATAGATAAGGAAATTTAATATAAATTAAAAAGTTATAACAATGCTTAGTGACTTTAGTTAAGATATATTGTTATTTCTTTATAGCAAAATAAGACCTAAAACTTGTTCGAAAAAATGCAAAATTTTATGAAAATTTCATTGCTATTATTCCTTTCTTGTAATGCTTTGAAATAGGCATCATATGTTGAATTTTGATATTTTAAGTAAGTATATTTTAAGAACATTTTAAAACTTTATCAAAGCACGAAACTTAAATGGTTAAGATTTCAAAAGTTCTAAAACTTTTGTTTTGATTAATCTTTAAAAATTGACGTTAATAAAATATAATTTCATTTTGTAAGTTACAGAAATTCACACTTTTATAATCTTGATTGAAATTTTTAAGATAAAATTCTACTTAACTAATTCTAGCTTTCTCTGACATATTTTAAATATAAAATACTTCTTTTTCTACAAAAAGCTAGTTTTAGAATTGCTGACACGTTATAATTAAAGTACAGACTGTTTAAATGAAGTGTTAAAATAACATTTTTTTATGCCAAAGTTAACTTTGGTTTCATTACTTTTAGACCTTAGACTTTATTCTTGAACTTTTATTACTTTGAAATTTAAATAGCTTTAATTGGAAAAATATTTAGTTTGTAAGTTTTTAAATAATATAGTTAGATTTTAATTTTAAACTGTTGAAAAATGTATTTTATTTAAAATTTTAGGTATGTAATATATGTATGTATTTATCTACAAAAACAACATATTTTTAATTTAAAAACAAGTAATTGTTAAACTATGCTTGTATGTTATATAAAAAAATTATTCTTTTTTCTGTTATATAAAACATACACTAACTTTAGCCGGCTCAGTTTGAATTTTTCAGTTTAAAAATTTAATGTGTCAGTTTGTGAACAGCTCCACTTGAAAGTTTAGTTTCACATTTAAAATTTCTAGATACTTGTATGAAACAAAAAAGATGTTAACTAACTATATTATTTCTTGATTATTTGTGCGTAAGTTTTATAAAATAAATATTTTATTGGATGTTATTTCAGAAACGGCTTAAACATAATCGCTGTAAATTCTAATCTAACCACTTTCCACCTGAAGTTAACAACGAGTCAGTTTTCAACAGAAATAAATATTTTATTAAATCTTATTAAAAATATTAATTTTTGATTGGATTACACAACATCAAAAATGTTTTATATCTGGTCAGTTAAAGCCTAATTTTGCCTTCATGACATTTATTCTAATTTTCTGAACAGAATTTATATTTACTCCAGATACTTTAATTCACATTTAAAGTAACGAAGAAAAATTACAATCGTTACTTATATAGATAGTAATGACATCCTATAAGTAACAAAAGAATAAGAAACTATTTTTTATAGTTCCTCATAGTAAACTTTTTGATTGTATTATGTATTTCACACTCCTAAAACTAATATTAAAAAAAATTGACAGTTATATTTAGGACTCAATTAACTTATGTGCCAACTTGTTTAAATATTAATCGTGAGGCATGATGGCGTTGAGATCTTAATGACAGCTTTGAAAACTCTCAGAAATGGAAGTTGCAAGAACAAAGCCGACACAGATAGAAAACACGTATAAACAATTATCAGACCAAATTCTAAAATGAAAAAATAAAAATTTGTATTAAATACAGGGTTCGTGCGCGAAATTTTTTTTATTTAGCCTGACTGAGAACAATTTAGCCTGACATTTTTTCAAAGTAAGGAAAATCCCCTTTAGAAGTCAAATAATTAGGTATTGGGGGGTCTTGATTAGTACTATTGTAGTCTCCGACTTCAACCAGCTTTATCTCAAAAACATTTTGAGCTTTAAAAATCTGCAAAAAGCAACTCATTAGTTACAACTCAATAAAACAAGACTAAATTGTCAAAAAGGTTATTTATCCCCCTATGCCCTTAACATAACAAATTCAGTGATAAGTTTTAAAATAAGTGTTAAATCTAATCTATTAATAGTGAAAAAATTTACTATATACTACTAAACACAATTGTTCAATTTAAATAAGCACTAAGTAAAAACATTATAACCAGAAAATTAATAATAAAAAGACGTGAATTGTTGTGTTTTATTAAAATTTAAAATGAAACGTTTACACGAGTATTAAAATAAGCAAAAATGTTTATTATTGTATTTTGACTAATACTTAAAATTCAACCATAATTATAAATCCTAAACTCTAAATAAGTACAGTGATTGTTGACGTCGTATCAGATTTAAAAAGCTTACACTTAAATAAAAAAATCTTTAATGTTTTGTTTTTGTAAAGAAAAATTAGTTGTACCTAAAATTTGTACTCCCACAAAACTTAGTATTTGTATCTTAAAGCTAAGTTTTAATGTTGTGAATATCTCTAATAAATTTAAACAATCAGTAAAATATATGAATAAACTGCTAAGAGTTTTAATCTAAAAAGTATTTGCTATAAAGCCTTTAAATTAGAAATTAAAACAGTTCAACTAACTAAGCTCTGAAAAACATAGCTGACGTATAAAATTCAAACAAACAACTAAGTTGTTGAACTAAACTGTAATGTTTAAATTGTTTTTTTTTTTATGAATTTTCATAATTATGACATATACAATCTACCCAAAACGAAATAATGAAGACTCTAAAAATTTTTTTAGAGATTCAACAACAGGTCTTAAGCATTTATATTTACAAATACTTACTGATTTTGTCTTTAATGACTAAATCTTTATTTATAAATAAATTCACATTTCAATATGATCTTAAAAAGATTTCTCATTTTTCTTAATCAAAAATTTTCAAGCATTTGAACTGAGATTCTCAAATTTTTAATTAAAAAAACTGATTTTGCCTGACGTTTTTCAACTTTTTTCAAAAAAACTGATTTAGCCTGACGCGCACGAACCCTGTAAATAGTGTATTTTTGCTAGACCTTGTTAACTAATTATACTATTTTGTAATAATAAATAAAACTTATTATCTTAACTATTCAACTTCTCAGGAAGATAGACTATTTTATACAAGACATTATTACCATAAACGTATCTTGAATAACTGTTATTACCACTTTTTGCATTTATATATAACTATCAAAACTTCCATTTATCATTTTAAATAGTATAAAGAAAGTAGACGGCCTATAAGCACACTATCGATTTGTATGAAAGTAAGAACATTAGTTCTGAGTTCAACATTTTTTACTACCTGTATAAAAAACTAGCATACAATTCTCATAAATTAGAACTTTTAACATCATTTAAACAGGGTTCAGGTAACTGTGGTCTATGAAGGGTAAAAAATCGGCCTGCGAACATGCAGAGTTGCCCCACAAAAATAAAAAAATGAAACTTGCAACAAAAATTCTCAGGTTTGAAGTGAAGAGCAAAAACTATAACAACGACTGCAGCCCGCGAATGTTTTTATTTTTTTAAATTTTCATGCGGCAAACAAATGCCTGCCGACTCCAGATTGAATCAAATGTTTATGATTTTACTAAATGATTTTTCTATTCTGACAAAAATACATTGTATTAGAATTACATTAATAAAATAAATTTGAATGTACCAATCCCTCAAAAACAACAGTTTGTCAAATATAAGTAAGAGATGCAATATATAAATTTAAATGTTAGAACTATTGCATAATAAAACTTTAATAGAAAACTTGTGTAAACAATATTTTTTTGTAATTCTAACTTATATAAACTGTTGTTTATGTACTCATGAAGTTAGTTAAATACTTTTTTAAATAACATAAAATTAATTTATTTTTTATGATAAAACTTTTTAAATTAAAACACAAACGCGAATTAAATCTTATACTAAAAAAATCAGGATAATAAGAAAAATACGCGTAACATTTTTTTTAAGATATACGGATTTGGAAGTGTAAACAAGAAATAGCAACCTAGTAAGGTAATTTGAAATTGCTTATTTGAAAAGCTTGAGTTTTTAAAGATAAGTGATAAAAACCGATTAAACTGACAAAAGTTAAAAAGCTCAACACTATATATTTTTAAAGCTGATATCTATAACTAAAGCCGCTTCATAATTTTCGTCCAACTTTGATCGGAACAACTGCGAGTGTTGCCAGGAATGCGTGCTGTTGCTGCCTCCTTGATTGAACAAAATGGCTTTCAACGATATGGTTTTGCATCCCTCGTACCTCGATTCGAAGTAATTTTTGTTTCCTATAATAAAATACTTTATTACAAGTCTTACAAATGAAAACTATCATTCGTTTTAATTAACATAAGTTTGAATGTAACCTGGTAAGTTATGACTTAAAGCAATTTTTGTGCAAATTTAAAAAAATTGTTAGAGATCTTAACATTAAAAGTTTTTATTACACAAAAAAAAACCAAAAATATTTGTTTTCTGAGCAAAACTTAATTTAATTTATTTGATGTTTGATACATAGCAAACTATATAAAATTTACAAACAAACCAGGTACAATTTTGTCGCATAGTTTTTCTGACGTAAGTAACCAACTGACAACACCATGTTCATATGTTTTACTCTTCACAGCAACCATGACACTAGACACCAGGTATCCTTCCGGTAAGTTTACAGTCCACGTTATATAGCCTCGTTGAGATTTTTCGTTACGACACAAATAAACCTAAGAAACTCGTTAATAAAATTTGTTGCTGAAATTAAACATAAAGATTTGAAAAAAAAAATGGCTGTTAAACTACTTTGGTAAAACTTTAAGTTTAATTTGTACAACTACCAATTTTCTAAATAAATAATTTTTTCTGTTTTTATAAAATTGCCTAACCTTGACATCAATTAATTTTTAAATTCTTTCTGGTTTAATATTTTATTTTGTATTAAAATCGTACTTTTGTATTTAAAGCACAGTAAGTTATAAATTTATTTGAAGCAGTATATCTTTTAAAAAGTAGATCAGCATAGCTACTTTAAAAAAAGGGTGGTTGATAGAAATAATATTGTTTATATACATAATTAAGTATTTTTTTTACGGTAGATATAAATAAATTCCCAGGTTTAATTTGGGTTATAAAATTACTTCAAAACTTTTTTTTAATTGGAAAAAAGTTTTGAAGCAGGAGCCCCGAATACTAAAGTTTTGTTTTACTACAACGTATTTGTTATACTACTTTTTTTTATTGAAAAGGTAAAAGTATACTAGTAAGTACAAAAAGTTTACAAAATGCTTTCATAATTTACCATTTTCCAATCTAGTTCTTCTTTTCGCATCATATTTCTCGCTTTACAAACATAACTCTCCCAGCAATACTCCTTTTCTTTACCTATAGGTCTGTTGTACCTGAAAAAATTATGAATTTTATTTTATAATATTTTTTTTTTTTGAACTTAGATAATGTGTGTATTTGTAATTTGTAGATATGTTTTGCCAGCTTAACAAAAACAACAGTCACCTCTTGTGAATCTACGCACATTGTGTCCACAGCAAAAATGCGTAACTAAACGAGAGAATCTTGGCTAGATTGGCTGTGTTCTTATAATGCATTTGAGTAAATACAGTTTGGGACTTTCTTACTTTTTTGTTTACAAAAATAGTTTTCATTCAAGTTGTACAGTGTACATATATGTGAAAAGTTTTTTTAATAAAAATGGTTTATATGTATACAAAGTATTTTCTTCTACTCTGTTCCTTTCCCACTTAAGATTAATCTTGTATTACATGGTATTACATTAAGTTTCTTCAATACCATGCAAGACAAGTTTAATCCTAATTGGGTAAGGAAGAAATTAGCTAAAAATAAAAGATTTATTGAGCCGAATTGAAACTTTATGTCATTAATATTGTGAGGAATTGTACATTGTACCTTGTTTGATTTATAAGTAAAAAAAGGGGAGTGAAGACACCTAAAACATAAAGAGCAAAGCCAAAATCAAAAGGTTCCTCATGGAAGGCAAAAAATAAAAGTGTAAAAATCTAAATTTTATTATAAATGAACCTCCTTTTATATTTTTTAATTAATAAATGTTAGTCAAGGCACATAAACTTAGAAAGTCTAAACAAGTATAGAGGTGAGTTATCATTTAAAATTATATATAAAAAAATAAGTATATTCTTAACTAAACACACACAATAAATATAAAATATTAAAAAAATTCAAATTTATTTTATATAATTTTTGAGAATTCTAAAATGCATATCTAAACGAGAGTGCGTAACCAAACGTGTGCGTAGATTCGCGTGAGGTGTCTGTATAGACTTTTCCAAAAGGTAGAAAAAGCCTTTATTTGAAACTTTTTTAGGGACACTTAATTTATTAACACATTCCAAAAGAAATGGTTTAAGATTAAAATTTTAAACTTATTTATCAAATTCGTCTATAATAGGTATTGAAAATCTACAGCCTGGGGCCGGATCTAGCTCCCTTGGTTAAACAAAAAACTAGTTTTCAAAAAAGTTTATTTTCAAATTTCTTATTCCTGTTAGTAGTTATTCTAACAAAACACCTACTTTCAGGTAAACTATGATGAAGTCATCTTCCTTTTTTATACCGCTCACTTATATGTTATAATAAAAAACTTATTTGTTGTTGAAGTTTGTCTTAGAATAAATTTACTTTTTAGTATGCTATTACAAAAACAGCGGTCTGCGATATACTTTCTTTAAAAATATGGTTGTTTGTTTAAAAAGGCTGCTGACAGCTAGTCTTAAGAGAAAGGACTTTTTTACATAACCGATTAGAACCAAATTTAAGCACTAATAAGTGGTACTAATTTTTAGCAAAATATTAATAATACACAGATAAAATTATCAATAAAAAATACTCAATCAGTCAAATTTAATTAATATATTATTTTAAAGGTTACATAAGTGAGACAAAGTAATCAAAATTATTAAAATATTTTACAATGCAACCAAAATAGCCTCTCCTTGCAAAAATTTAACATGTAACCAAAATAAGAAAAAGTTCAGATTATATCTATATAGTTAAACACATATAAATGCAGCAAACAAAATTATCTCGTAGTAATTAATTTAGTCTTTATGATAAAAGATATCTTAACAGAAACTTTGAAAATTTCACCGAACCTTTAAACAAAAAAAAACGTTGTGTATAAATATTGCCCAAATATGATCGTAATTTGTGTTATTTCAATTACGATTTATTATTCTCCTAACTAACTTGTTAATAAAGGCTAAGCACAAAAAAATAATTACATTACTTATTTAACTTTACGAAAAAAACTATATAATAAAAGCTTTTTTGCAATAAAATTACAAGTTTGCTTGAAAATTATGGGCTCAAATTTATAACGTGTACTAAGGTAGATACAAAACTCACAAGTCTTCCACAGGAAAATATTCTACCCTAAACCTTCTTTCTGTTAGTTCATTTCGATTAGGAGTCATTCCTTCAACGTTTTGTAAAAGACCTTCCTGTTTTGCTTGGCTATGCCCAACTTCACCACGATCAGATCGCCATTCGAGACTTCCCGAAGTTCTACCACTGTAAGTTTCATCAGATCCAGAAGGTTGTCGGTTTTGATGAAAAGTTTTTAACTCCTCAACTTCTTTAAGCATCATTTCTTGAGTTTGTTGCTAATAGATTGTTGTTTTTTATAAGTATTTGTATTACACGCAACCAAAAATATTTCTTTTTACATAAACCGTCAAATATAACTTTAATTTTTAAGTACAAAATTTTAGTTGAAAATGTTCAGATTATACGCATGTAAATTAACTGTGTTTACTTGAAATTTAGTTTTTAGAATTGCTTAAATTATAAGTAATTTAATAACTTGTTTTAGACGACAACATTTTTTTTTTTAAACAAAAATGATATAAATACATGTATTCAGAATTGTAGTTAACTGTCAAGTTTTTTATTATACGAATACAAACGGTTGAAAACAGACATTAAGCTTAATTTTTATTCAAAAACTATTTTAACAAGTAGTAATAAATTAAAACTAAAAATAAAATTATAAATTCAGTTATTGCACGGAATCAAACTTTTAATTGTTGGCTCATACGAGCTTGCGCAGTGTTGTTGAAACTCTTAATCAAGTCTGAAAGCCAATCTTCCTTAAACATTCTAAACCTGCGATTTCGAAAGCCTTCAACATCGTCACGTGAGTACCTCATAGTGACGTCACAAACCTCGAAGTAATTTTCATGATTTATTTTTAATTTGTACAAGTTTTTTACAATGAAGTTATTCAAATGATATTTATAATTATGTTATAATATAAACACATGCTGTAGGTAGAGGATTAAACGAACTTGATGACTATTAGCAGCAACGACTAATGAAAGCTTTTTACCCCAGCCCCTTTCATAAATAAGTGGTTTGTCCAGTAAGTTTTCGCAAGGATCGCAGTGTTGCCATCTATCGTACAAGTAAACCTGTTTAAATAAAAAATATAAGCAAAGTTTGTAAGAACTTAAAATAACTGCTGCAATTTATTTATCAATTAATCTTTTATTTAAAGATTCTCAACTTTATCCACCTGGGATATTATTATTTGTATTGAGTCATATATGTAATTTGTAATGCTTTTATGTTAGAAAATTATATTGATTAAAATATTAAATTTTATCAATGCATAATTTAAGTTTTAATTTTTTTACAGCTAGTAGGTTTTCTAAGATCAAAAAACTGTTAAGTTTTCAAACAAAAACAATATATGATTTTTTTTAAATAAAAAATATAAACAACTGTTTAATTTAACATAAATAATTTTAGCAAAAAAACATAAAAAATCTCCAAAATATATGTTTTTTTTTTTTCGTTTAAAATCTTCATTGTAATCACAATAGTTTTAATTTAAAATATAAGCTGTACCGCCTCAGGATATTTCTAACTTAAGGTAAACTTTCTTGAAAATCAAACTATCACATACAATGGAAGTCACAATACGAAACTTAAGTTTACTTACATTTGCAGTTTATATTTATTTAGTTGAAGCAAACGAAGATAAAAAAGAATCAGGTATAACTAAGTTTTTGTTGGTTTTAATAACAAATTTTGTAGCTAATCACAAGCAGATAGTTTTTTATGCTAAAGTTGTTTGTGGTTTTTTTTTGTTCTTATTGAAGCTTTTCTTTAAAAACAAAAAACTTTATTACAATATAATCAAAATGTTGTAAAGAAGTTCTCAGTAAAATATTTTTAGCTATTGAACAACTTTTACTTTAGTCAGTTATAAAATTTTAATGAATTAACTGTTTAAATATTTTATTTTATTTTTTAGAATAAAACTAAGTAATTAAGATTTGGTTATCCCAATTCAACTTAATGAAGTACATGCACTTCATAAAAAAACTGACAGTTAAATGACTTCTAATACTTTATTATTACATTCAATACATAAATCATAAATGTATAATAAAAACTTGAATAATAAACAATAACCTTAACAATAAGACTTAAGAGTTTAAACTCAAATAGCAATTACATTTTGGTCTGACATTTTTAAAATAAGCGAACGTTGAAAATACAAAAACTACTATACTGTTTCAACAACTCGTTACACAATAACTCTATCTAACTATTAATTCTAATTTATAAAATAAATCATATAGAGTATATTAATAAATTTTCTTATATTAGCACTATATTTTATACTGTTTAGTTCAAAAATCTCAAAATTAAAAACAAATACAATTAAGTTATCAATTTTTACTGATAAATTTACATTTCAAAAATACAGGATAATTATAACAACTCTAAAAAAATTTCATACACCCAACATTCAAAGAGTGTAAACCTCAAGTAAACACACCTCTTTTTTTTTGTTCTACTTACACAACTCATCTACACAACTCATCTACACAATCAACAAATCTAGTAACAGTACTCTTACAGATAACAACATCGTTATACTCGGGGTTGCTCTTTCACTGACGGTAATATTTGCCATATGTGGTATTTTCATTGGTTTGTACTTTAAAGTTGAAAAAATATGCTGTTGTTGCCGTGATTACGATGAAGGGGAAGACCGAACTGGCAACAACGACTATGGTAGTTCAAGTGTAAAACAGATTTCAGGGGTTAACAACCCGTCAATGATTTACCCAATCAACTATTCCACACAACAAGTTTGTTTGCAATTTATTGATAGCTATTGTTAAACTAGTGATGGGAAGCATTTAAAAGTTGTATGTCTATTTTACTTCATTACACTAAAAGAATGATCCAAAAATACTTAATTTAAATTATTTTTAAATTTTTTTAAAATAATTTTTTCGTCCATAAATAAAACTAGTTAGTACCAAATAATTCTTAAAAAAACATTAAGTATTTTATAAATTTTAAAAACATATTAATTTCTTTTTATCTCAACTATTAACTATGAAGTCTAAACTAAAATTTTTATGAACAAAATTAAATAAATTATGAAAAAAAAAAACTGATAGGAACCTCAAAAGCATGTTAAGCCCTCAAAATCACCAAGAAAAAAATTCTTTTTTTCTAACATACCAAAAATTAAACGGAAATGGAAAAAATCAAGTGAAAGAAGTAACTTAGTAATGGACCAAATTCCTATTCCATTCAGTTCCACTACTACACAAGTTTTCATTTTTTGTTGATAAAACAAACTTTTGGTTGTTTCAAAAGTTACAGTGTATAATTTTAATTATATAAAAACTTAAAATTTAAATTGTTTTTAAAACAAAACTAAATAATGATCAAAAAAATGACAAACTTTTAATTTATTCTCGTGCGTTTAGAAGCAAAAGTTATTCACATATACAATTTTATTTAAAAGTTTGGTAATTCTATTATAGTCAAACATGACTAAATTTGTCCATGTATACTTTAAATTTTTCATAACAACTGAAAGTTTAAGATTATTAGTATTTATTATGGTATGAGAAAAACAAAAACATGTCTAGACATAACTTGTAATTATATACTAAAAAAAATATAAATCATATGGCGCTTGAACGTTAAAGCAACGAGAGATAAGTTGTATTTTTCATTTCGCATCTTGAAAATTATAAAGTATACTTAATATTGATAAACAAAAAAGAATTTAATGATAAGTGATATATAATTATATGTTTATATATATCTGTGTAGTTTTATTATAAAATTTTAGTCAATAGTGCTCAACAAAAAATTAAAGCAAATTATTTAAATGGTACCTTAAAAAAACTAATTTAAGGTGGAAGGGCAACAAATAGTAAAGAAGACAAACGAGCAGGAAAATGAAGTTTCTTTTTCTCAGCCAAGCAATTCTGCTTTTCAATATCAAGCTTATGGTGATGCAGCTCAAAACGGCTCTAAAGACATATTATATTGAGCTTAATGCTTACTTAAAAAAGGGTATGAAGAAGCTAATCAAAAGCAAAACAACTACTTTGAAGCACTTTTGTTTTTTCGTAACTTAAAAATATGTTGCTTTTAGTTATAATTACTTCAAAAATATTTTAATTTATTAAATAGTTTAGCAAACTTAAGGTTTTCTAATCTTTATAAAATAATCTAATCTATGTCTTTAGACTATTTGTCATTTGATATCTTATACTTTAAGTTTAGACATTTATCTTTATATAAAACTAAATAAATGATTTAACTATTTGCCATTTGATGTCTTTTGTAACTTGTTTTTTTATGCAGTATAAGCTTTTTCAAAAAAACCGTTGCTATTTTTTATTAAAGTCGGTTTAAAGAAGTTTCGTTATGCTCAATTTTAAGTATATACGAATTTTAAACACTCAATTTAATTTTGTATACAGAATAATAATCAATAAGTCTTTAATTTGTAATAATTTTATTAATTTTCAACGTAGATTAAGTTTTGAAAGTTACTTTTAATTTACATAACAATTCACTTAACATTTATTTTTATAATAACAATTTATTTATTACATTTTATTCATTTTTTTAATAATTAAGTAGTTTATGATATATATGATATCACAAATGGTTCTTAATTTAAATCAGGGTTTTCCAAAAAGAACCATATGGCCCCCTTGGGGGCATGACTAGTAAAGAGACCATAATTAAGAACCTAACTTAAAGTAGATATATATGAGTTGATGATAAAGAGAAAAAAAAAATAGTTATAGGCGTATTTAAGGGTTGTTTTAAAAACATACACTAGGTATTACGGAAAATATTGAAACTTAATCTATACCACAAGCTATTATAATAAGCTGCAAAGGGGGTGCTGGTCATACAGCCATAATTTTAAATTTACACTAGATAATCTTGAGTTGATGATGAACAGCAAAAAAAAAGTTGAAGGTGTAGATAAGGAAAGTCTTTTGAGAAATCTAAATGGAAGGGGCCATTGTATTTTTTGTTTCTTCAAAGGAAGCTTATGAAAAAATATTTGGGAAACCCTGTTTTAAAAGATCAATCATATAAATAAATATTTTACTTTCTTTATATGCAACATGCGTTTTACAAAAATCTACATGTAGCATTTAATTATTGTTGTCAAAGTTATATTTTATTTTTTCTTTATGTTGCATTTAGAACTTTATAAATTTCTAATTTTATATATTAAAATAGTTTTTATTTATGTTTTTTGAATAAATAACTTGATTTAGCAAAAGTTTTAGTTTCTCTACCTATGTGAAAATAAAAACTTGTTTTTTTTTTAATTTTGTTTTAATCTGTGTAGTAAATTTCAACAACAGTAACTTTCAACGAAGCCACGCATGTTGAACTAAATTTAAAAGTTCTACTATAGGTCATAGTTTTAAGTGGCTTCAAACTTTAGTTTTGAAATAATGTTTTTTAAGCTTTGTTTTCATTTAGTGTATGAATAAACTTAATTTATTATACATCAAGAAATTTTAAGCATCATTACAAATCTAGTAAAGATTTTAAAATTGAAACTCGTTGAATTTTTTTAAAATTATCTCAAAAAGAGTATAGATTGAGAAAGTAAAAATAACAGCAAAGTATGTTTGACAAGTTTTAAAGAAGCTAAAACTACTCTTAATAAAGTAATAATAAAACGCTATGTAGTTTAGTTCAATTAGACAATAAACAAAAGGATTTACAAATCATATTATAAAAACTTAGCGAACATCAAATAACAAACGAACATTAACTGTGTCCTGGACAGATTTGAGTACTATACTCGATATATAAATCTTAAAATTAAAAAAAATTTGAAAGAATTTTTTATTTTATTTTACTTTAATTATTTGTAAGTAAACAACTTTTTCATATATCTAAAGATCATTTAGCAAATCAAGACAAGATACTTTTTAAAAAGTAAAATTAATGGTAATATATTAAACCAATTTTTTTAAGATGTGTAGTTATGCGGTGCAAAGGTACACAGCAAGTTACTGTAAGTGTAACATATGTAATTAGTAGTAAGAAATATTTATAAAACAGACACGGTCTTACATAAATAATGTTAACCTAAAATACAAAAAAGTAAACATCGGCATTATTAAAAACTGGACTTTCATGTGCCGTGAGACAATCTCAATTAAACAATAAGTTTTGATCACACAATTGGATCATTGTGTTTTGCCAAGTGGACAATGTACTTTTATGTTGTACGGCAATTATACAAGGCTAACGTAGCTGATTATACCACTAAACAGTAGCTTAATGGTAAAACATGATAAACTGTA
>NW_028139973.1:0-38475 GCF_965202585.1 Thalia democratica | reverse complement strand
CACAATTTCATATACTTTTACGTCTAATTTATCAAAAAACTTTTAAAATATATAATTTGTAATTCATCTTGTATCGCCTAACTTTCAGTTTCAATGACAATCGACAGTTATTAAAATAATAAGGCTCAAAATAGTCAGAGGAGTTGTTGTTGTTCGCTAACTAACGATTCTGCAAGATGCAACTTACTGCTAAAGAGGCATGGGAAAAGTGACTTACAAAACTATCGAAAATTTCCTTATATAGGCATACTTGGTAAAAAGTTTAGATGGTGTTGAAAAGAGACTTTAGAAAATGATTAAACTTTCAAACTTTTTAAGAATTTAAAAATTACAATCAGAGAAAAAAATATTAATGAATTTGTTACCATAGATCAGGGGTCGGCAAACTGCGGCCAACAAGCATGTTTTTATTATAAATTGATGATGATGTGGCTCATGAAATATAAAATTCGGCTATGGAGCATTTAAATCTAGCTTACTAAACAAATTTTTGAAACTTACACTAGATATTTTAGGGTTTGTAATAAACAGTAAAAAATTGTTTTGTATAATTGACCGGAGTTTAGAAACTTACACTAGATATTCTAGGGTCTGTAATAAAAAAAAAAGCTCATATTGTAACTAATACAACAACTTTGGCCCGCGCGACCATAAAAAACCTGCCGATCCCTGCCATAGACGATTATAGCATGCATGTGTTCAAATGGGAAGTGTTATAGACAGCAAACAACTTTTTAAAGATTAGCAAGCAGTATTGGAACTTGAGATATCAGCTGAAGGTGAGCAAATAGATTTTTTCAACAACTAGTAAAGAGTTACAAACTAAAAAAAAAAGTTTGTCCAGCAAGAAAGAAGGTGGTCTTCAACAGAAATGCAAAATGCTGCTGGCAACAACTACTCAAAGTTACAACCCACTTTTAACATAGCTGTCAAATATTTTGAAAAAAGCTTTTTAACGACAAAAAGTGTCTGCTAAACCCAAAAATGACAGCTACTCTGACAGATATGTTTTGAAAAGCATTTAGTTGTAAAGTAAATTTAAATTGCACTTTTCGCTACTTTCATTAAGTTTTTTAAAAATATACGGTATGTTCATCAGTATTTTTGTACCTCTTTTTTACTTTTGTTTGTTATCAAAAAATATAGTTTATTATTTTTTATAAAGTACAATTACATTTTTTGAACGTTAAAGATAAATGCAAACTTATTTCGAACACAAATATTTTAAGTTCAAAAGTGAGAACTAAGTTCACAAATTATTTTATTTCATAAACACAATTATGAAAATTCTAAGCACATTAGTAAATTAAATTTTTAACAAAATACATTTTCAACCAGTAAAAACAATTATAACTATCATTCTATTCAATTTTAATCGTTTAAAACTTTACAAACTTGTTGGTTTGGATGTACAACATTGTTATTTTGCAAGCCAGCAATTTGGTTGCTCCAAACATTTGTGGTTGATGGTATCGTTAATGGTGCAGCAACTTGCTGTATCAAACTTGTACTTCTTTGAAGGGCAGGATGGTTGGCTGTGACACCATTCAAAAGGACACCATTAGCATGCACTATACCTTTGTTGAAAACTTTTGTAAAATTTTTACAGTGTTTAGTGATAGAAGATTAGAAACTTAAAGTACAAAACCATCACATTTAAAACTTTTCTTTCATATTCATGCACTAACAAGACTGTCGTAATACAATGTACAATACAAAACTCATTTACTTATTTAAGTTTTATTAATTTAAAACAATACACAAGTACTTCGTTATCAGTCAACTTTTATGCCTTTACAAACCAAAGTACTGCGGAGAAGGGTCGGATATTCTGATGATAGGGGTGGTGTTTGGTGGCGCCACCATGTGATTGACACCACCAACCAAACCGGTTGTTTGCAATCCCAACATTCTTTTCCGCGCCTCAAACATCGATTGAACGTTTCTTTCCACACTTTTTACTATCACCGACTGCCAATAAGTTTATGAATTTAAGATAAATTTTTCAAGTACAATTGTTAAAAACTGTATAATGTGCTGGACAGTTTTAAGATAATAAAGCTGAACAATAGTTAAGTATTTAGCAGATCGTTCTATGCATTCTATTATTGAAGTTATTTTAACCGTAAGAAAATGTCCAAACTAGGTTTGATTGAAAGTATTTTATGGTTAGAAAAAAATTAATACAAACTAATGGAAGTATGAGCAATCTACAATGTTTAAGATAAATTAGGAGTTTATAAAGGTAATTTGGTTTTATAATTTTTCAGGTTAATATGAAGTTCTGACTATTAAAAAAAACGAAAAAACATTAACGTAACGTTAAAGAAAGATAAAAACAATTTTCTATACTTTATTTTTGTTTATAAACAACATACAATATTTTACCTTCTCTTGTTAAGTACACAATGGTCAAAGAAATCAATCAAAAATAGTAAACTTGAAAATAGTTCAAATAAAGAACAACTTTATGATTTCAAAAAGATTTGAATGGCTTGAAAAACATTATTTGTTATTTCAATGTTATATTCTTTTTGTTCACTTCTAATATATAAATTAAGGCGTGATTAAGTAAATCAAAGTAAGTAAACTTCGACCAAACAATTAGGTAAGAGGATGAATAATATAAACGTTGTTAATAACAACTAAAAACTAAAGTTTTCTTTTAAATAATGAACTATTGATAATTTAAATTTTACATAGTTAAACAAAAAGAAACTATAACTATAAGTAGAATATATTTTAATAATCTCAATTCTCGTATAATAACGAATAGTCTATATCATTTCAGTTCAGTTTATTTAATCTAATATAATTTTCTTGACCTATTTTTCAAAATGAACTATTACTAGTACTTAACACAACTATTTTTTATTAGTTGATAAATTATCAGACCAATTACAGTATTAATAAAAAAAAGTGTTTTTTTTTTAAGTTTTAAAACTGACCAAAAGTTTTATGATTATAATAGAAAGAAAAATCTTTTTATTTGGTGCATTATGTTTTGTAAGCTAGTCAAAATGACTAATTTATATAAAAAATTATTTAAATACTCGCTAATAAATATCATAATTCGAAATTTTATGTAACTACAAAAATACCTAATTCAGTAAATATTTTTAATTTATGAAATAGAAAACTAAAGTTTAGTTCAAAACTATAAACTGTTCATTTTGTAAAATAAAAGTTTTAAAACAGTGATTACTTGTTTACTTCTTCTGTAAATGAACATTGTGATTAGTATACAAACTAAGACAGAAAGTTACAGCATTTTTAATTCGAAACTACATTTAAAGTAAAATTATCAAAATAATTTATTAATCTACTTTGTTTGAGTGTTTGTTTTTTTGTTTCACACTAATAAAAACGTCCAGTTCTTCCATAAGCGAATTATTTCTCTCATTTTCACGAACTGAGCTTATTTCATCGTCATTTTTAACATCAAACATCAAAACCAGTGGTAGACATCCCTGAATAAATACAAACAACTATAATAAGTCTTAATACTTAAAAGAAAAATAACATGATCTCCAACAACATTTTAAAAGAAACGATCTTAATAAATTCGTTCTTTATACTTATCATTACACGAATTTGATAGTAGAATTTACGTTAGTTTAAAAAATTGAATTTTAGAAGTAATTTAACATTAAGGGTTGAACCATAGCTAAATAAGACAAAACTATATTTTCAAAATATACTTACTGTGTTAGACAATTTAAGAAAACTTTAAGGTTTTTATTTTATTTTTAACTTTGCAGCTAAGTAAAAAACTAGTTTTTTTATTGCTTATTAGGACAACACTAAGTGATGGAAAAATTAATTTTATACATTTTTTAAACTTATACAAATTTAACGTTGTTAGACTACCTATTAAAAAAAAAAAGCGTGTTAACCATTAGTTGCTGTCTGGCAACGACGACAGATTCAACTTGACCGCTGATTATTATTGACTTTCTTGGACATTGAACCATGCTATTTTGATCGGGAAATCTAATCTGTTTGTTAATAAACTTGTAATTAAGTTTTATCAACAATACCAATATACCAAATTAAAGGTAATTGCACTTTTCAATCAAATAATAATCGGTCTAAATTTAGTTTTACGACTTCAATTACCAATAACAAACAAAAATACCTGGGCTCCAGTGTGTTTGATGATCAAGTTGATGTTGGTGGCATTTCTACCGACCATGTAACTGTGCTGCTGAGGAGCCACTTCAATGTACGAAGTCACGTGAAGCTGCAACAATATTTTTGGTATCAATTTTAAACGAAACTGACAGTTTAATATCATTAATGGTTTCACAACATTTTGGTTTTTGACAGCACGGTTGGCAGAGTTTTAGTTAAAAAGTAATAAAATTCAAAAAAAATACAGGACTAATTTGACTTTCTTTACAGTTACATTTGTAACGAGTATTTATTTTGGCCATTATCAAAAAGCTGATATGACTCGCGCCGTCAATAATAAATAAAGAACTTCACAACACTACCAACAAAACAGCATCTGAGACTACCACAATTGATTTCGTCCTTTTTATAACTCATCAGGAAGGAATAGTCGCGAGATACCGCTGTCAACATCTAACCAGGTGGGGTAAAGTACACAAGCACTGAAGCGACCGTTTTTTCTTTTATATTGATATTGCAAAGCATCTCAACTTTTTTGATGATGGCCGAAATAAATACTGGTTAAAACTGATCAAACGAGCATAGACTTAAATCTCATAACAAGCTGACGATATCTTAGACATTGAGCTGTGAATTAGCTGCGTCAACTTTTTTGATTTTGACCACAAACGGTCGCTTCAGTGCTTATGCAGTTTAGCTAGCTTGGATGGATCTCAACGGTATTATTTCGCGACTATACCTACCTAAGGATTTCTAATAAGGTCAAAATAGGTTGTCGGGTGTCTCGGATGTTTCGGAATTAATGAAGTTAATTATTTATATTTTTAAAGTTACATGAACAATGTTTATATGTTGCACTGTTTTAGTGTATTCCAAAACTTACATTATTTATTTTTAAATCACTTAAATAGTATGTAAGAAATGTATAACTTATTAAGTTAAAACAGTACTTTTTTTATTTTAATTTATATTTAAATGTACTTATTTGAAAACTTATGTTGATTAAGTACTTACCAAAGTTGAGCCTGTTAAATGCTGCATCAATTTCCTAGTACCTTCCTGAAATTAAAACTAGCGTCAAATATATACTTTTAAATGCTTTTAAAACACATAAAAAAATATTCAATATATAAAAGATAAGTATAAACAAAGCAATAAAACTAGTAAACGTGTTTTAACAAAAACTTTCACCTTTTACGTTCAATTATTCTGCCGTACAGACTCGTCTTTGTAATTAAACAGTTTAAATGAAAACTTATTTAATGTTCAAACTTATTTCTATTGAATTTTAGAAGATAAATTTATCACTTTAGACATAGAAAAGCTTAGAAATGTATACGATTTACTTAAAGTAAATAAAAGGTAAAACTTTAAAGATATATCAATTCTAAAGAAGTAGAAGTAAACGAACAAAAGTATAGATAAAAAAGCTACAAAACACTTTTGTACACCAGCAGACATTAGACAAATTTTTAAACAAACTGTTATGATAAGATAAGTTGTTTTTATCTACAAAAAGAATGCGTACTTTACACTTTTTACAACTTAAACAGAATATTTTAAGTTTTCTTCAAACAACGTTTACAATGCGTAAAAAAAATCAAGTGTACACATTTTTAAAATGTTAACAATTTTCTAAAATAATTTTTGTGCTAAAGAGGTTATGTTTATATAAACTCTGTTAGTTAGCATCTTTATAAACTAAACTAAATATATCGTGGTAAACACGTAGATACAATATATAATTAATATTGATGTACAATCACTATCTCTAAACCTTATAACCGTTTTTTATAATTTTTAATCAAACTTGATCGATTTTAAATGATTTCAAATACATAAAACAGTAATAACACCATACTTTAGGCAAACATAATCACTGCAGATTTTTGTAATTTGGATCATAAAATTTAAAACAAAAGTAGGTAGGTACACATTGTTTTATACTAATTAAATAAAAAACATATGCTTGATATTTGTTTTACTAAAATATAACGTCAGATATTACGTATAGGCTTTTTTATAAAAACAAATAGACCAAAAAAAAACTTAAAAGTATTTTACAAGTTCCAGTAATTATAATAATTCTATAGACATCATAGACTAAAATACTTTTAACACCATACTTTCCTCAAAAAATATTGTATTAAAAAATTTATTTTTCCTCATTTGTATGAAAAACTATATAATTATTTTAGTAGACAATTAAAAACAAACATTTTAAATTTTAATAAATTTTCTAATTTAAAATAGGTATATAGATAATATGCTGCAGATATCAATTCGTTAAAACACAGAAATAAACTTGACAAAACCAACAATGAGACGACCAAGGTTATCAGTGGAGCCACGCACTGTGCACGTTGTAGTGCAGTAAGTTTTGGCTCGCTGCTTGAAAATCACTCCAACTCCGAACATCTGCACGATTCTCTGTATGTTGGGTTGGTTGGGGTCTGGTATTTGCGTGGATGGAGTGATGTCGAACGAAATTACAACTGGAAGAAGCGCCTTTAAAAGGTTTATCCTTTGAAATTCAGCAAGTACTACGACTTAAACCATTTAATTAAACTAAATAACACAGCTTTAAGTTGGTATGTATTCTATTAATTGCTTAAAAAAAATTAAGCAAACACTATTTATTTTAGAGATTTTTTTAAATATTTGTTTTTCTTAATTAGTTTAACACATTAAAAGTAGATACCACGTTTCATATACTTTTAATTTGTACAGTAAACATTAATTAATAACATGCAAAGTAACAAAAGTTTTGGTTTTACTTTTAAGAAATAATTTAAGTTTTCCATCAAACTGTATATAGATTTGTTGTTTAACTATTATAATTTTTACTAAAGACTTATAAAAGTAACTACTGTGAAAATTGTTAAATATAATTGAATTAACAATTTTTTTTGTAAACCAGATACTTAAAATCAATACTTTGGAACATCTTGTCGAAAATATTCGTAAATTTTTTATTAAAAGATACCCTAACGTCGTAGTTCTATAAAACAGAAAATTTTAAATTTTAAGCTTTTTAATTTATTATATTCAAACTTTAAATTTTTGTGGGATCAACTTTTTTTCAAAGGAAAATAATCTACAATGTAATAATATTTATACTAACATACTTAATGAAAATATCAACAAACAAATAGTTGCATAGTAGTTTTTTCGGGTCTATACTAAACGTAGTCATTTAACTAAATGCTTACAACTTTTTAAAGAATTGCTGCTTTCACTATAATACACTATTTCAAATGTTATAAGCTAAAATATTTAATAGTTTAGTTACAACTATTTTTAACAAAAACACTTATCACTTACAACAGACTAAAGTGATATAAAAACTAATATTTCGAAATAAGTACTTAAAATAATAAAATTATTCAAGTCTATAAGTTAACATTTTTTCAAACTAAATCTTTTTAAACAATTGTAGTTGAACATATACGCTCATTTTTAGCAATAAAACAATTATTATCTTCTAATTATATAAATTTCAAACTGATAATAATCTAAAAAAATTCTATAGTCGAAATAAACTTTCTTAAGTAGAAGAATCCATCAAAAAAAAAGTATAGTTTTGTTATAAATCAATTTGCATTCACTTAGTCAATCAAAGGTTTTTAAACAAAACAATTGAAATCTATTTCCTTTTATTAAGTGCAGCTGCCATATTTAAACTTGTTTAAATCACTAATTGCTTGTAAAGCGAGCTTAATCTGATTTTGAATACATTAACTTAACATGAAATCAAATATCATTTAAAAAAGAAAAATTACTGTGAATTTTTCATCAGTAAATCACAATTTAAAACTCTTGTATTTATTTTTGATTTAAACTTATAGAAACAAGATTTGGAAAAAATTTTAAACATACCTTTTTTAGGTTTGAAGTGTAATGTTGAAAAGTTATAAGCTAACAATTATAATTTAGAATTAAGCATAAATATCTTTAAAAAAATTAACCAAAGCCAAGGTAGAGCTTGTAACTTAGTTTTACAAGCATGATTAAAAAGATAAAATAAATGAGGTTTTTGTAAAAAATAAAATATCTTACTCTTATTTTTCCACGAGCATTTTCAACACCAGCAGGCTGACCGGCTATAGATACCTGAAAAATATTGCAGGATTCAATTAGTGCATTAAAAAACCAAGTTTTTTATTAGCTAAAAACTTTTTTAGAAAATTGTAACATTTCATAACATTTATTACTCATAGATGTTATGTGGTTTACAAACATCAATTAGATTGAGCAATTTAAATAGCATTACTGGTATTTAGATAGATTTTTATTTCTAGCTGTTTAAAGTCATCAAAAGCATCGTATTTTACTTACTTAACTTTTTGATACCTATTACTATTTTATAATTGTCAATAACTAGGAAAAAAAAGTAAATAAACTTACAATACTATACCTAAGAAAAATAGTTAAGAACAAGCTCTTTTAAATAAGAATTTTAACCAAATAGAAAATAAAACTAATTATCCGTACTAAAGTCAAAAATATACAAACAATAAACTTTTTTTTTTAATGCAATCAAACAAATAACCTCCAAACTTTGTATTTATGTTTAAAATATTTTAAGTTATTTTTCAGAAAGTATAGTTATAACTTAACACTTAAAAATAAATCGTATATGTTTTAGTATTATAATCTAAAGTTTGTTTATAAGTTCTTCAGGGCATTCCACACATTTTTAAAGTACCAAATCATTACAACTAACTTGATTACTTTTGTCATTATTGTTGTTGGAATTTCGGTTGCTATCCGGAAAATGAATGTGACATCCTGTTTCTTCCATAACTTTTCTAACATTACTACCTCCTAAAAATTAGAACATTTGTCAAAAATGATGCAACTCAATGACTTGTTTGGTATGCTATAATAGAAAACAAGTAAAAGGTAAAAAACTAAATAAAGTAAGTTCTTAATAATTTTTACCTTTGAATGTATATTTTCAAATTAAACTAGAAATTATAAAAATCATTTGAGTTTAGTTTCTTTGTTAGCTAATATATACACTATTTAGAAATTAAAAATAAAGAATGAATTGCTGTAAAATCCACAAAGAAGTTTTAACCTTTCCCAATGATATGAGAATGTTCAGTGTGAGCAACATCCATTTTAAGGGTTACTCTAGTTGATTTTGTGTCAAGAACTTGTTGAATAAGTTGTTTAGCTAATAAAACTGCTTCTTGCTTTCCAGATACTTTAACATGTGGATCTAATTCAAATTTATTTCATTTCATTTTAAATTCAAGATCTTCAAAAAGAACGTAAATAACTTTTGCAGTTTATATACAAACAAATAAGCTACTTTGTATAAATATATAAAAGCTATATATTAAAGATTTTGTATAAAGTTCTGATCGATAGTGCTCGACAAATTAAATTGGAGCCAAATATTTATCTAATTATATAAAAAACTATAATTTAAACAGCTGTTTCACACATTGAAATGTAAAATTTCATGTGATCGTCAGTAAGTTACAGTTTATTATAATAGTGAACAGAAATTTTGATTTTAAAGTTTTTATAGTAATTGTGACGTAGTAATGGTACAGTTTATTGTACCAGTACTAAAAAAAAAAAAATTCTAATAGCTTAAAACATTTTTCCAAAATAACCTTTTTAAACTTTCCTAAAAAGCATAAAATAACATTCACAGCGTATTTCAAATTCAACTAATCGTACAATAAACTGTACCATTACTACGTCACAATTATTATAAAAATTTTAAAATCAAAATTTCTGTTCACTATTATAATAAACTGTAACTTACTGACGATCACATGAAATTTTACATTTCAATGTGTGAAACAGCTGTTTAAATTATAGTTTTTTATATAATTAGATAAATAAAAGCTATATATATTTTTTGGAAACCTAAATTTTCTAGTAAACTTCAATTGTTTAATTTTTTAATCAAGGTCAACTAAAAACAAATTTAAGAAATAAAGTTACAACACATTATAATTTTAATACTACAGTTTTAAACCGTTCGAAAACTATAAGCTTTAAATTACTAGGTACATTGTAAAGATATAAAAAAAAATAAAGGTTTTCAAGCATAACAATTGCACATTATTTTGTCACACACAAAAACGGATCAGTTGGTTTTAGAGGAAATAACATTTTTCAGAAACCTTAATTACATATGTTTATAAAAACTTTTTTAATACATCCATAAGCAAGTGAAATATGAAATCATCGTTTAATCGACCGAAAATATAAACAGTTTTTAGAGCTTCATGCAAAAAACTTGTTGAATCTTTTTTTAATGGCAAAAAAGATATTAAACTAGAAAAGTAGCTACTAAACAATAGATAAGTGTCAAAACCCCTGCAGCTACGCACACGTTATAAGTTAAAACCTATACTTAGTTGCATGTACTCCATAATTTGCACTATTTGCTTCACTTTCTTAGATTTATGCTTTTGTCTCATACAACTTTCACATGTACATTACAATTCTCATAAAATTTATGTTTCAATGAACTTAGCTCAATTAAAGTGATGTTTTATAGCCATACTTTTGAATTCTCTAAAAATATTATTTAAACTTATAAATATATTACTTAGTATATGACTAATATTTTGAAAGTTAATAATTGTATCAAAATGATTTTCAACTAAGAAAAAATCAAAAGAAACTTGTTTTGAAACAAAGTTTTCATTTTTAAGTAAATTAATCATATTATGTTTTAGTAAAAACACCATTGATTTTTTTAACTGATTTATAAAAGGTTTTAAACTTTAAACGAATTTCATAGATTAATATATTAATTCAATTGACCACAGATAAAGGCTTCAATATTTTTCTTACTATTTAGTTAAAAGCTAAAATTTTTTGTAATACAGATATATACCAATAAATGTTATTAAAAATTTAATTCAATCTAATTTAAATTTATGTATTACTTAACATCAATTCAGAACAGTATATTATATTAGTATAGTGTTTAAAGTTTTTCAACTTAATTCTGGTATGATTTAATAGTTAACAAATTATACAATGGAACATCCTTAAAATATCTTCAAGTGTTTTTACTATTTATTTTTAGTTAGTGTATTGTATATATATAACACTAAAACGTAAACAGTCATAACTCTGGGTAAAAAACACATTAAAGTTTATACAACAAAAGTTCAAGTGCAACTTCCCTGAAAAATATGATTATAACAACAAAAACAATTCAGATTTAGGCACTTAACGAAGGCGTGTGTGTTTTTAAAAGGTGTGAGTTGTATTTTAATTCAGTCGAGATTTCAATTGTGATAGTTACATTTTTAGAAACAAATTAACTTTATTTAATGGTTGTAGCTACTTGAAATTACTAATTAAGCTTTTCTACTCTTTTTCTTGAATTTTACAAAATAAGTTGTTTGTTAATGAAGTTCATAATAAAGATAAAATTTAATAAGGTTTCTTTAAGAATATTTCTAAGTTATAAATATTGATAATCCAAACAATCTACTAGTATGAAATATGTATGAACTTATTTAACAATATCTAATACGTATTATATTAGTAAAGACTTTTACATTTAAAATTTTCTTAAGAATTTTAGCTAATTTTGTGGTATATTTTTCAAAGTAAAAACTAGAAAATAAAATTTAGAAAATAAACAAATTGAAACCGAGTTTTATTAAAACAAAAAATAGTTTTTAAACAAACCAGCTGTATACTTATTGCTCTTAACTAAAAAATAACGCTCAATTTACTGCAATGTAATGAGCTTATTTAAATAATAATATTAGTGCAAATTAAATATTTTATTCACTACCAGGTTTTGGTGGCAAAAAAAAAAGTTGATAAGGTCGTAATTTTTTACTTGCTACTTAAACCAGGTAGTGAATAAAATACTTAATTTACAATCATTTATTATTAAAAAAAAAACAGTTAAAAAAATTTAAAAGCTGCATAACAAAATATTAAAGATATTACAGAAAATTTTATATAACAATATTTCTATTTGTAGTAAAGATTTATTTATGTATATATGTATATCACTTCTCCCTTTTTACATTTATTTTCATACCACTTTGGAGCAAAAACGTCATAAAAGTTTAATTTACATACCAGCAACACCAATAATGAAAGCAAACTTTAAAATCCTGCCTTAAATTAGCTGATATTTACCCGTTATTTGTTGGTACAGTAACCGCATTCTCACCCTCAAGACTGCTCTTTTGTGGAAACTATTTAAGAAAAGAATAAACAGTTCAACTTGTGAATACAGTGAAAAACTACTTGTGAAATTAACGTTGTCAGTAATAAATCTAAAATGCTTAAAGAACTGTTAGGTAAAGAAACATTCATAAGAATAGGAGAATCAATAATTTAACAGATAAATACTTCAAAGTTATTAAAGTTTAAGTTTTTAAATTTTCTCATTTAAATGAATTAATAGATATGAGTTACTGGAAAATTGTGAAATAAATAACAAATTAAACTAGTTATAATTTAAAGGGACACTGAAAATAACAGTACATAAAAAAACAAAAAACATTTTACTTAGTTTTAATAAACTAATTAAAATACGTTAGTTTTATCTTTGTATTAAGGTATATATATTTCGGGGAAAAACGTTTGATTTAAAATTTGAGTTATCTAATCCTAGCTTACATTTTGTTCTAAACGGAATTTGTTTAATTTGCCGTAAAATTGCCTAATAAAGTTGGAAATTCTTTTAATGCGAACACTGGTTTTCATAATTCGCTTATTTGATTATCTAACTTATTAAAAGATATACATTTTGTGCTTAAGTTTTAAAACCAACACAACAATTATGTAATATATTTTTTGTGTGCATACTACTAAATATATTTCTAAAAGTACAAAAATTGGAGAAAAGCATTTATAATCTTCAAAACAAATAAACTATAAATACTTCTTATAAATATATAAGATTTAAATACTTTATTCTGCTTGAAAAGCTAAAAGAATGGTGACAGCTAAAGTTGTTCTTATGTAAGCACACAACAAATAAGAACTTTAAATTGACAACATTTTACAGGCAGTTAATATATTTACTAATTTGTGTACAAATACTGTTTTGCTATACTTGACTAATATAAAACTACCATATTTCAAAATATATACAAAAATAATTACTTTTAACGAAAGTTGTTCGTTAAATCATGATGTTTATATTAATTTATAATTATTAGATGTTGAAAATTAAGCGTATTTCAAATTTAATTAAATCATCCGTAACCAACAGTGTAGAGAAAACTTTTATCGAAGTATAAATACAGTCTTTAAATCAAAAAAAAAAAAAATAGTTTTTACTATGATAGTATACACAACTACGTAATTTAAAATTCTTTATTTAAACTATTTCTTCAACAAAACTCATTAGCTTTTGTTTAACTTTATAATTATCAATAAGAAAATTTTTTTGTCAATTTTAAGAAAATATAGTCGTTTTAAGTTTAAAGTAATGCAGTTTAATTACCTTAAAACATCTTATACAACATAATAATCAGTTTTAACAACTTTCAGCAGTCAAGCTATTCTCCTTTAACTATTTAATAACTAGTTTCTTGTAAGATGACTCAGTGTGATCTTTATAAAACTTTAATTATAGTCATTATTAGAATTTTTTTAAATGTTTGTTTCACACAAACGTTTTCAACATAAAAAACTATATGGCCTTCTCAAGTGATAAAACGAGCTTTGAAAACATTACTGAAAAATGAGTTTAAATGATAAGTTTTAAGTATTATGACGTATACAACAACGTTTAAAAATTAAAATTTTTAACTTGGTTGTAGTAAACAAAAGTTGAGTAAAATTTACTAACTGGCACATTTTTGCTTTACTTTTGTTACTACAACCAAGTTAAAAATGTTACATTCTTTCAAACTTATTTGTCATAATACCTTAAACTTATTTTTTAAACTCTTTTTTCAGTAAATATTTTTAAATACTTATATTACTTAATAATACAGATAGTTTTTTATGTCGAAAACGTTTGCGAAAAACGAAGAAAATGTGTAATTTCTACTTAAAATATAATACAAATGGTATCTTAAAACTTACAATACTAATATTAAGATTTGTTGTAGTGGCTTTCTTTCAAATACTTTGTTTTAAAATTTTGTTAATTTAATTTTAAATTTATAAAGTATTAAAACAATTAACTTTTTTTTTTAATTTAACCAACAAAAACAATAGTATTTTAATGATATTGTAAACTATTACCAAAGAATTTTTAAACAAAGCAGACTAATAGTTTAAAAACAGTTATCTAAATTGTTTGACCAAAATATTTGTAGTAAGACTTAACATGCTTTTTTATAATAGAACATTTGAACTGTATAAAAGAAAAAAAAACTTTTTGAAACAAAATAAAAATAAGAGAAGATAAACAAAGTTAAAATTTTCATTTAAGCTTTTTCATAACTTAATAGTTATCATTTAATATATTTTTTATAAAGCCAGCATAACAGAAGAAAACAACAAATACCTAAAATTTTCTCTTAAAAGCGTTTCATATAAATAATTATATATGTACTTATTGATATAGGTTTAAAAAATTGTGTTCTCAAAACCGCAAAATTCCATTACAATTATGAAGTTTACTACAAATTTTAGAACGAATGTAAAACTTTACGTGTGCAAACTTTAAAAAAATAGTTTAAACAACTAATTACTTAATACTTTTCAAGTCAGCAAAATAATTTTACATAAAAAGTACACAACCTTTAAAAGTTTATCTAAAACATTTTAGAAAAAATTACAGCATAATCTATTATTGTTTAATTTTTCACTAATAAAAGTAACATTTTGTAACTTAGCAGTAATCCTATACCATTCGAGCTAGTACTTACTACTATGACAGACTTAGGCTTTTAATGATTTTTTATCAATAAAGATGTTGGTATATTGTTATAAATAATTTTGTTAGTACAATGCACTTGAAAGTTAAGTACTCATTTATTAATAACTAATAAACCCATACAATCTTTAAATTTCTAATGTGAATTTTTACAAAAGTAAAAATGTACAAGTTCTTTGTTTAACAAAACTTATATAGTAAAAATAAAGAAAAACAATCAAAAATACATAAAAATGTACTTCTAGAAAAAGTTATTTCTAAAAATAGTAAGTTTTATTTGTATAATAAATTTAAAATAAATTCAACGTTTATAAAAAATAGGGGGAAAGTTAAGATTGTTCAATACAATTTAAATTATTATTTAAAACTAAATATGAAACTTTTCTTAGTAAACCTTCAAAAAAATTTATCTTATAAGTTATTTTTAAAACCTAAAAGGTCATAGTAATAAAACTAAACAAATTAAGTGCTGCTAACCTTTTTTAGATTTAGCTCCTATTTTTATTTTGGAAGGCCAAGCAATTTTTGCTCCTGTTTTCTCCATAATCTAATATAGAAACAGTATTTTACTATATCAACTTCGGAATAAAAACTTAAGTAAATAAAAATATTCAACTTGTTTTTAAAAAAATTATTTGGAGCTTATATAAAAAATAACCAAGTATTAATTAAATTTAAAAATAAATTATATAAAATTTGTTACAAAAATACAGAACTTACTGCTATACCTAGTTTTAATAAAAAAT
Source organism: Thalia democratica (assembly GCF_965202585.1). Taxonomy (NCBI): domain Eukaryota; kingdom Metazoa; phylum Chordata; class Thaliacea; order Salpida; family Salpidae; genus Thalia; species Thalia democratica. The sequence goes on along the minus strand of NW_028139973.1, from coordinate 22,746 downwards.
TGGTAATTAATTTACTAATTTTATAATATTTAAATTTACAAAGTTATAAAGATTGTATTTTAAATTGTATTATAAAAATTAGAAACTCAAAATAGTTTTAGAGTAAAACAGCTTTTTGGTCTTAGAGTCCTTTGTGAAAAATATGCATAAAAGATTTAGTAATATTTTCTACTAAAATTTATTAAAAAATAATCTGTTTTAAGCCTAAACTATATAACACAATGTAATTTTGAAACTACAACATTTGGTTTCCAACAACATAACCATATCTTTTAGACAATTTATACTCAGTAAATTTGTATTCATAAAGTCTATTTTTAAATTTGTTAAATTACAATTCATGTATTGAAAGAATTGTAACATAAACAGTAAGTCAAAAGTAACCTTTTGTATAAGATATTTTATAATAAGTAAATTTGAAAAAAAAGTACTTCAAGATATAGTCAGAAGTTTATTGTCTTAATTTTTTTTTTAATAAGCAACAAAACATGTTTACTAAATAAAATTGTAACAAATTTTATTAATTTTTATACTGATGAAAAAAAATATTGTATCTAACTTAAATTGATATCATAGTTTGACATATTAAAAATTGAAAATTCAATTTAAATTCAAAAAAATAAAGCTTTTAGTGATTTTAGTGAAGTATTCAAAATTACTAAATTATATAAATTTTACTCATGAGTTTGTTATAGTTTGACTTTATACAAACTTTATTATTTGCGAATTATTAAAAATTAAAATTGCAGAGGATATTTTAAAATAGTTAATGACAAAATAAAGCTATATTTACGAATAACATTTTAGTTTGATTTATATACCACAAGTCATACTCAACCATATTTAATTTCAAAGATTTAAAAACTACATCTAAACATCAAAACTAAATCATTACAAATCAACAAAACATAAGTTACCAATTAAAATAATAGTTACCAATACAAGAATTAGTTTAGGTAATTTAAAACCAATAATTGATAAAAGTTTAAAAAGTTACATTAGAGCTTAATCAATTATACTTTAAAAAAGAAAGTTTCATAGAACATATAACTCACAGGGGTTAATCTTAAAAATTTATCACAAACATTGAACTTACGTCATTAAAAAACTTCTCTCCTGTTTGTCCTTTACCTTTGGCACCAGCTGTAAATATAAGTGTTTAAGTTAAACTACAACTAAACAAATTACTAGTATATAAAATCACTAACTCTAAAACCCAGTATAATTTATAAAAAATTATACTAAACAAAACTTTGAAAAAGATATTAAATATAGAGATTCTAATTTTAGTTGTGGTAAAAATATATCCAACAAAAAAGTAAACAGTTTAGTAACTAAAAAATAAAAATATAAATTTCTGAAGCTTTTTTTTAACAATAGCTAAAACTATGCTACCCTGGATGCATTACAATATATATGTTCTTAAGGTCAAACAGCTTAAATTAATTTTAAATAGAAGTTGTGTTATTTATTAAAGAAAAGGGATAAAATATGGTCTTTTGTTTTTTAAATACCTAGTAACAAAAAAAAAGCTTTTGTTCATTCAAAATTAGACATTTTTACACAGACTAATTCTTCAAAAACGATTCAGAATTTTTTTTTTAGATAATTTCAAGTACTATACTAAATAGAACCACCATTATAATAATTTGTAAATAAATTTACTTATAAGGCTATTGTAAACGATGCTTTTATTCTTAACTAGAATGCTTTTTACCTTTGCTCATGGCACTTCTGATGTCTATAGCAGGGTTATCAAAGGGTTTTTGAAATTTTTTTTCAAGTTTTTTGAATTTCTTCATGTTTTTTAGTATAAGTTTTTTAGTCCACTTTAAGTATATAAATAGCTTTAAGGTTTTAAATGGTATAAAATGTTGATATGGTACTGTATTGCTACTTTTTGTATATTTTATAATGAAGATTCAAAATAATACATAAATATCTCACTTTATATGATAGATTTTTATTTTTAGTCAAAGTTGTGTTGTTTTACATGTATAAATTGTTAAAATACCAGGTTTTTAAGTGATTTTTGTTCAAAATTCTAGGTTTTTCAATTTTTTTTCTAAATTGTCAAATTCCAGGTAATTTAAAGTTTTCAGGTTTTTTACAACTTTATATAGAGAAAAACATTTTATCAATGATTGGACAAAAATTATTCTAAAACTGATTTGACTCGCTGGCTATACTTACAGAATTTTAATATTAATTAAACTTCAAACTAGCTTATTTTTTAAAAACTTAGTGTTCACTAGGCTTAGTAATGTTACTTAGTTTTGTCTATTTCATACTTTCTATGTATTATTGTAAGGGTGGACAACCCTTTTCAATCAACAGGCCGGATCCAGAAATATTTAGTCTTTTGCGGGCCGGAGCATTTTGAATTAGTTATTTACCGGATCCTGTGTCCGGATACAGTCAAATAATGACTTTTTAGATCCGAATCCAACTGAATACCAATTTTAAGTGGAGATCCGGATCCGGCCAGAATCTAGTTATATTGATACAGTGGATCACTATTTTTAATCCTTAAAATTCACAAATCTTTCTCAAGTCTGACAACTTAAGATATATATTGAGACATGTCAGATGTTTATAAATATAATTGACATTGTAATTGACAAAGGTACGTACAAACACTTTGCTTTGGGTAATTTGACAAAACGATATTCCAACTAAGTTAGAACAACACAAAGTATTAGGACAAAATAGTATATATATTTGAACACATTAATTGACAAAGTCATTTTTTAGAATGTTTTTGAAGACAAATTCTTACAGTTTTGATTTGTAAAAATATGATGCAAAGTTTTATAAAAACTCTGTAATATTGACCCTTTGCGGGTCTGTCACTTCGCTTGCGGGCCGGAACCCATTAAAGTTTAAAAAACGGTTGGGGCTGGTCATTTTCACTCTGCGGGCCGGATCCGGCCCGCGGGCCGTACGTTGCCTACCCCTATATTATTGTGCACTGGAAACAGTTTTTTTTTGTTCTTTATTCAATGTACTTCTAGGAGTATAGTTCTGGTCATAACAAAAATTTGTTTTTAGCTAAATACTTATTTATTTTCAAAGTTACTGACTGAACATAAAGTTATGAAAATTTGTTTACATTTGTTTTACAGTATCTAAATTTCAAGTTAATCAATTCAGTATTTAAGACAAAACAACACTCTGATTGTTCAATGTTAATTTCTAATTACACTCTAACTGCAATCCGATAAAAAGACTATTATAAACCAACCCACCTCTTATAAATAACATTTTCAAAAAATCATTGAAGTATATTGATAATCAATTCAAATTTAAACTTACTCAATTTTTTATTATTTCTTAAATTAACTAACTATTAATTAAGCAACTCAGTTTATCAACAGAAATAAAAATCTTAAAAGTTTTAAATATGTTAAACATCAAGTATTGCGTGCTTTATACTTTAAAGGTGGCAATTAAAGTTCTTAACTTAAACAAAATAAAAGGAGATTGATCAATAATAAATTTTAAATTTTATTAAACAAAACAATGTTTCACTTGTTTGAAGACAAGATCTTCAGTTGTTTAAATAGAATTCTATTTGAATAAGAATTTAAACAACTGAAGATCTCGTCTTCAAACGAGTGAAACATTGTTTTGTTTAATGAAATTTAAAATTTGTTATTGAAACATCAAGTATAATTAGTTTAACTTGAAAAATTAACAAACTAAAATTTTGACTAGGCTACAAATCTCAATAAATTCTGTAATTCTTTTTTAATGTATGAATTTTAAAACATATATTTTTACAATGATATAGATCTCTTACTTGTTGCAAGTACAAGCCGAGTTACAACTATGAAAAAATAACTTGTTAGAAAAAAAAAAACTGTTATTGCAAATAAAGATTTAAAAAATAATGAATAACATATTTTAATACTAAATTATTTTTTTTTTTTTAATTATCTAATAGTGTATTTGATTATATATTAAACTACAAACCTTGCAGCATCTGTTCCAAATTTTTTCTATCAACACGAAATCTTTCCTCTATACAATCAGGGTCTTGCACAACTTGTTTATCTACTACATTTTCAGAGCTTTTATTTTTTTCTAGAGATTTAATTTCATCTGATACTTTCATTAAACTTTGAGTTATTTGGTCAGTTGATTCTTCATTTTGTTTATCTTCTGAGTTTAGTTTTTTGGGATCATTTAAAACTTCATCTGATGTTCCTGCATTATCTGCAGTCGTCTCAAGTTTAATTATAGTGTTATTAGGATTGACATTGCTTATACTTTTTTCACCACTTGTAGCAGTTTTGTCTGAGTTTACTACCATTTCATTTGAAATAGGCAGACTCATAAATGATAGTTTTTAAATTATTGTTACATGTATTTCAAAATAGATACTAGCTATTTATATTTTTCACTTTTTGAAATTAAATAGGTGTAGTTTTTTGGAATTGAAGGAATTTATGGTAGTATGGAAGAGTTTTGGTTAAATTTAGTCAGGTGTTTTATATATATTAGCACTCACATTGGCTTCATAAACAAGCGACTTTTTTGGCTTTCTATTTCTAATGTACTTCTTTTCAAAGTTTTACTAATTTCAAACTACTGTAAACTGGTTATACAAAAAGTTTTGAAAGCTGTCATAAATGAGACTTGTTTTTAACAGTTTAAATAATAGAAAGTTTTGGATCTTGAAATTTTATAAAAACTTTTCAAGCTATCTGGGTGAACGAAAACATAAGTGCACAATGCACACTTAGTTATTAAGCATAAGAAAGTATACTTAAAGTCAGTCTGAGCTAAAAAAAAAGCTGATTCAGCAAATTTTGTAAGCTTTTTTTTTATACCTTTGTTCCTAATCTACCTTACCTAAACATGTTTAGAATTAATAAAAAACTAATTTTAATTAATTAAAATAAGAAGTTGCATGAAAAAAAGGTTCTTTATAATTATGCTGACTCAGCTTTTTATCAGCTTTTTTTAGCTCAGACTGACCCTTAAAAGTACTAGCCTTAAGCATGTAACTACAACTAGTTTAACAAAAAGTACTGTTAATCAAGGTTGCTGGAATTCCACAAATTGACAAAAGTTATTACTGGATAATTTTTTTTTGTTTTAACTTCAAATGTCTTTTTTAAGTAATTGTGTGGCAATTAAAACGTATATATCTGGCAACTATGATGTTAATTTAGTATTTTTTTATTATTTAGATAACTAACATTTTAATGAAATGTATTATGAATACATACAAACAAGTTAAGAAAATATTGTATAACTATAAAAACTAATTTTGTTCTTAAAAATAATTTACATACAGTAAACCTCTCTAAAAGAGCACACCACACAATATAGAAAATACTGCTACACGTATATAAATTTCTAGAAATAGTTTTTCAACGATTTAGATAAATTTTAAATGACTTCTTTGTATTTTAATGTTTAGTTTTTTTGTTTAAACCTCGCCTTTATATTTATTCGTAACGCTTATCTAAAAACTTATAAATTTTTATACAGAACAATAAACCTTTTTTTAACTAAAATATAAATTATTTAATACATTTTTAATTTTGAGTTTTCTAAAAACACTCAACTTTTATTTTTAATGATAAAATACTACATTTTTGTGAAATTATAATTACAAATCAATAAAGTAATCTGTTATAACATACTACTGTTATAGTATTATAAATGTTTAATATACAGTAGCTATTTTTAAAACATGACGCATGATATTGAAACAAAGCTTTTAAAAAAGTTTTTCACTTAATTAAAGTATAGTACTAGTATAAATAAACAAACAAATAATAATAAGTAAAAAGTGTATAAATAAAACAAAAAAACTATAGAAAAAACGTTAAACAACGTTTTTTTAACACAACAAACTGATCAAAAAATTCTTTCAGCATAACTCCTTTACAATATTCACGAGAATTATAGAATTTACTATTTTTGAGGGCTTCTTTTGATGAAAAAATATATACTGCTATAAAGATTTTACTAGTTATATTAACAAATTTTGAGTTAAAAAAAAATATAACTTGTTGTTATGTTATTTTATATTTTTATATAAGCTAATAACTTTTGAGTTGTTGTAATCTATATTTTAGTATTTCTTTGTTTTTAAAGTTAACGTGACTCAGCTTCTAATTGTAGACTAGAGCTTTTTAGTTATGTAGGTTTATTACTATTTTAATTGTAGCATTTTGTTTAGTGTTTTATGCTTAACTATTTTCTATACGGGTCTTTCATTCCTTGAAATTTATGTTTTAAACAGTTAAACTTCTTTCCAGCTAATTATAGTTACTATTAGCATGTGTTGTTAAAAACCAAGGTGCATTTTTACATACCAATCCTTGACCTTTTTTTAGAAGCATTTTCGTTTTCCTTCTCTATAAACTTAATTTTAATATCTTAAACCTTGTAAACAACTTAAAATAGCTTAGTATGGTAATTAACTTATTGTGAAATACTATTAAATCTATCAATAATATTTTTCAGTTTGTTATAATTTTTCAATTCATTTATTGTCAATAACAATATTTTAAGTTGACTGGAATTTTTTTTTTGCTCGTCAGACATAACAAAAAGAATAAAATTTTATAATATAATTTGCTTAAAATGTTTACACCTAAAACTGTAGCAAGTTAATAAAGAAAAAAGCAGAACTGTTTAAACAAATAAAATTTATAGCAAATTTTAAGTTGTTTTATTTTAAAAAGCTCAGTTTCATATGTTTTGCAAAGTTGTTTTTAAGCTAAAAAATACATCATAAATAATAAAATCATAACATCTACGTTCAGTACATTGCTTATTTCTAACAAATGGTTATTTTTTAGCTAATATTTAAATAAAACTAGATAATCAGTTTCTTGTTTACTGACTACCTACACGAAAAGTTTTGTCACGTAACAGGGCTAAATACTGTCTGCAAATAGGCTCGAAGTTATAAAAAATTGGACTGAGTAAGAATTTGAAAAAAACTCAAATAAAAACTTAAAAGTAATGTTAAGGTAAACTAGCGTAAACTGTGTTATAAAGTTATATTTTTCGAAAAAAAAAATCTAAAACTCTATTTTAGTTTAATTTGTAAGTCTAAAGCGACTAGCGAAAGTCTATGTCAAATCTTATTCGGCCTGTTATTTACACGGCTGTCACATTTAGCCCACCGACTAAGGAAGTTTCGAATCTTATAACAGGACGTTAAAAAAGAGTACAAAAACTAATTAATTTAAATAAAAAACTAAATGTTGAAAAAAAAAATTGTAAAATAAAAAAAACTATATTATTATAAATCAATCAACATGATTTTATTGATCATATTAAGGAAGACAAGTACAATAAAGTGAATGAAGTTTTTTTTTTTAATTCTATATAAACGAGAATAAAGGTTTATTTATTTACAATATCATCAACTAAAGTTTGTGAATGTAAGAACACTGTGGTTTTTTATTTATGCTTCCTTTTTAATTGTCTTTTTTTAATTATTTACGATAGTGTACTTGTGTTTTTTAAGAGAATCTTATGTTACAAACTTAGTTTAATTTTTTGGTAAAATATAGAAGATTTTTTACCAAAAATAACTGACCATTGCCCTTTATAATTAATTAGTTTTAGATCTATTTTTGAAATTAAAATAAATCAAATTAACAGATAATTTAGCACTAAATTTATTATATGCAATTTATAATATTGCAGAGGTAGGTTTAAAAAAAAAAAAACAATATTTTTTTCTTATCTGGTCATAGGCTAATCAGGTCTTATTTACAAAAAATAATCGTGCCTAACATGGCCGGATAAGCAAGGAATCACTGTACTTGATTACTGCTATATGGGCTACTAGTTTTATCAAAAAATTAGTGCTAAAATAGTATTATAATTTTAAAAGAAATAAAAAGTTATATTTAAAAATGTAATCCCTATTTTAATTTACATTATGCTTGACTTTGTTAACTTTCATATTTGTTGAAAATTACACTGATATACTTAGAAATATTACTACACTCATACAAGTCAAGTATTCTAGCTTTTTTACATATTTACTTTAGGTGAACAACAATTCAAAATATAAAATCTTAAACTTTATATTTTTGAGTAATTTTGAACTATACCCCTTGACTGATTTTCAGGTTTTTTACAAGCAAGTTATTTTTAGTTAGAGCTTCTGGTATATTTTTGTTTTTTTATTTTTAAAAATAATTTTTGATATAAGACAGAAAATATTTTAATACCAATATATGGCTACTTTAGGCAGCTATGAGAAATCTTATTAAATTTTACCATAACTATCTTTGCAATCTTACTTTCTAATACACTTTTTTAGATATAGCTCATTAATTACCTACAAATTCACAAAAACTTTGTTTTTGACATGATACCTACTACCCCTCATAAAACATTAAGATAACTAACCATCTGGTAATACTTTTTTTCAGAACTAATATGTTTTTGTAAAAGTATTATGTACACTAACCTCTTTTTTAATGTGCTATGTGTTTTATGATTTATATGTGTTTGTTGTTTTGGTTCAAATAGGTATGAAATAGCATGTAAGAAGAATGTTTCAAAACTGATTTGCTTAGTAGTAGTTTCATGGAATAAAACAATAATGCTACTTATATTTTGTAATACTCAAGAAATAAAATAATTATTAGAGACCTATTGAAAATAAAGATTAGTTAATCTTTGATATCTCTTCAAAATTTACTTCATTTATTTACAAACATAACTTTATGTTAAGTCTCAGAAATATTTTTTTTAATTAAATTCAATTTTTTTAATTATAGTTAGATATGTTGTATCATATTTTCATAATTACTATTTTCAAAAAATTTAAACAGTAATAGGTTTTATAAGATATAAGTAGAGTAGTTTATGGTAAAATACACCACATCTTACTAAATACAGTATTTTAAAGATTATAGACAACTATTTTTATTATCATTATTATTAAATTATATTAGATTTTCTTTTGATAAAGTTTAACTTGTTTTAATGTGCTTTTAAATTAAATGTAACACTCTAAAAAATTTAACTTGAATAAAACAAAACAAACATTATGTCTAATGACAATAAGAATGGTATATAAAGCAAGAAAAATAACACAAAATGTTATAGAATTTATAAAAATTAAATTTTATAAGATATTGAACAAAAGACCATTTACCATATTACCATTTAATATGGAAAATAACCAAGCTGCAACAAAGCAACGTTTTTGATTTTTCATCAATGAACTTATGTGTAGAAATTTTGTATGCTAAATAATAAAAAAACATAATAAAGCTTCTTTAATTATATAATTAGCATTTAATATTTTTAGTATTAAGTATATCTAACAAGTTTCACTAAATTTATTATATTTTCATATAGACTGATTAGAAAAACTAAATTTATTACTACTTATACTGGACTTGCTAATCTTTGAACTAAAAATCCAGCTTGAGTTATTAAAAATTAGCCTGATTTACTCTAAACTAGACTATATCTGCCAAGTATATTAAAAACCTTATTTTTCCTTAGACTTTTACTAATACAACAGGGTCTTTTAGAAAAAACTATCCTAGAAGACCTAAACTGTTTTGAATCAACCTGAATTTTTTTAAATCCTTAAGATAGTTTTTTAGTTATTTAAAACTAATAAAAATCAAGTTCATCTAATTTGGTTATAACATGAAAAGACATTAAAATTAAATCTACTAAATTTCACAAAAAAAATATTTTTTAAATGTTCAAAAACCATACAAATATCTTGAGTATTTTATAAAATAAGAAACTATCCTGAGTCAACCTAAATTCAAAACAAGATTCAAAATATCCTGATTTTTCCTAAGTTATCCTGAGTATCCTGAGGTAGTGGCAACCATGATATATATCTAAGTTTATAGAGAACAATTCAATTCAGAAAATAACACAAAAACATAGTAACACTTTTTTTATTACCCCTGCTAATGTTATTGACATTAATTTTATTTTCATCAGTCAAATAAAAAATAATTGTATTACTTAAGCAGAGCTAAACTCAAATTGAATTTTTTTTCCTAACGAAGTAAACTAAGAATAAAGAATTACCCACAAATAATTAGAATACTATGTTTCTACAAAAAAAATATCAATTATTGACAAATGAAAAATCTCAACCTCATCAAAGCTTATCAATAATCACAAGCTTGAACTTTTGAAAAAATCGTTAAATTAGTCTTAGTTTTCGAAAAATCATCAAACTAGTCTGACTCAAATTGAATTTTTCAAAATTTTTTAACTAGTTAGAGGGTGTGGCAATCCTCTTATATACTAGTATACTTTTGATGGTTTTAAACTAAACAGAATTTCTAAATAACATTCTTAAAATCTAGCTCAAATAATTAGAACAACTTACCCTTCCTGCAATTTCATGTTCTAAGCCATTTCGATCAATTACTTTAAAATTAACTTTTGGTGCTCCTGGTTTTCCAATTGCTCCCCCATGATGTCTACTTTGTTCAAATAAGGCTAGGCTATTGTTTTTTGGTTGAACTTTAACCAAATTTTTACTAAGAATAGTGTTTTTAAATGACATATTTCCAAACTTGTTGCTGATTGAAATACTCATATTTCTTACTAAACTTTGATTTAAACATTGTTTGTACAAACTAGACAGCATTTTGAATTGAAAGAAAGAAAATATATTAAAAGTCTGAAAAATATTTCATTAATATTGGGTTTAAGCAACATTATTATTTTTAATATTTGTTTTAAAACATATATACATATTCAGTACAAATTACTTTCCTTAAAAACCTTAATATCTGTTAAAAAAATACATGATGAATAGTGTAAACTTTTAACAAAACAATACAACATAGTATTATAAAATAAAACATATAACAGAGGCAACTTTTTTTTTTCTTAGTATTACTTTGATTATTCAATAAACTATTTTGATTGATCATTTAAACTTTCAGTATAATTTTTATGATTATTAGAGATTACTTTTTTTGGTCTATTTACTAGTTGTAAAAAGTCTTACAATTCACTATATGAATATAAAACAAAAAATATCACAGAAAAATCATACTAAACATGAATTGTACCACTTTTAATATAACTAATCAAACTAATAATTTTATAATGAATTGTAATAACACTTGGTCTAAAATTAAAACCATAGTAGTTTCAAGGCATTATTATAATAAAATTAGCATAGCAATACAGCTTACAATAGTTATAAAGCTTTAATTATGAAATATACATCATTTTAAATAAAATAATAAATTATAATCAACTTTAGTGATATAGCCGTTTTAAAAATAGATTTAAAAACGAAATCACTAAAATATATCTATTTTTTAGTTTTTGAGGTATATACTTTAAATTTTCAGGAAATACTTTATGAATAGACTTTGAAATTTTTAGTTTAATTTTTGTTTAATTTTAAAATAGTATATTAAAAAATTTAAATAGAGAAACTTTATAAAAAGGAAAAAAAAATTTTTTTTAGAAATCACTTGTAGTAAAATTATTTTACTATAAGTAATATACTTTCTATAAAAATTTGAATAAAATTGATTAAAAAAAAATATTCTGAAAGATTTAGTTTTGACACTAGTTTAATCTTTGTTTAAAAATCTCTTTACGAATGACTTTAAGCACTTATCACAGTGGGCCAGCAAATGGAAAATTTGAAATTTTTTTTGAGAATATTTGGCTAGAAATAGAATTCTGGTAAAATCTAAAGATTTTCACAAATTTTACAATTTTATCTACAGATATCTAGAGATTTTTTTTGAAAAAAGCAGAGATTGTTTTGAAAAAAGCATTGTATTAAAATCATGTGTGCTTCAAATTGTGAATAAAGCATTATATATTTTTAAATAGTTCAGAGCTAATCAATAAACGGGAAATTAAAATTACACATGATTAAACTTGTGTGCTTGACTTTTGCATAACTCTTGAAGAGATTAAGGTAAGTATTGATATGTTTTGGTAAAAACAGTAAATTTAGAGTTATTGGATAAAATGCTAGAGTTAGAAATACATCTGGAGCGAATTCTTAATTTTTAAAGTTGTCAACTAAGGGGATTCCTAATTTTAGCTAAAGTTTTCCTAATTTTGTTTTAATTCATAAAATAGTAAAACATGTTTTATTAATATTAAGTTTATGAAATATCTTTTTTTTTTGCAATTCTCTTAAATTGTTTAAATTCAAAAATTAGTAAATTTTTATATTTTGTCTATAACTACTAAACTATTAATTACGAAACACACACCATGTAGTAAAGCTTGCTTTCAAGCTTAAATTCAAAATAATGAATTTAAAGTTTTCGAAGAAAATTTTTATAACTAATTAATACAATAAAAATTACAATTAAAAAATGTACGATTTGAGCTTCTATTTTTACGTAAAAAATTCTATGTTACTTTACATTTATTTTCTCATTTCAAAGAACAGTGAAATATTATTTTATCACAGCTATACGTCTAAGTCTAGTTTTGAGAAAATGAGAACAAAAGGTATATGTTTAAAAAACGGTACAAGGCTTAAGCAAGGTTAGTAATAAACGGTTCTGCTTCGAATACAAACTTTATTTTATTGACAAAAATGTAGCCACATTACATCTAGGAGTAACTTAATATGAAATAACTTTATTAGTTAACTAAGTTTTAGTGTAGTACGAAAACTAATTTGTCAGAATAGTTTTAGGATTACTTTCAACCACGGTTGCTATATTGTATACCATATTTATTTATAAGTAATTAAGGTGATAAAAAAATATCTCTATCTTTATCGGCTGTAAATAGGTATAGCAACTTATTTAGTTATAAAATAAACAACAAAAACTATGTATAATTTATTACTTTCACAAACGAACGATTCAAAATGGTGCGCGACGCTTAAGTTTTCTACACATTAATCTTTTACGAACTTCAATATCGATAAAGGTAGAAAAGACGATATTTATGAACGTAGAAATCCGATCAAAATTGTTTCATATCGTACCACAGCTTACGTCTTCGGCCTCGAAGTCTCACGTAAGCTGTTTTATATCGTTCTCTAGTTAACCTCTGCGGCCGCGCAGTCCCAAGCCAACTATTTTGTATCGTAATGCCATTCACGTCTCCGGCCTCGAAGTCTCACGTGAAAAGCTGCAACTACTTCCACGAAGGAAGAGTCGCCCCGTTGAAACGGCCTAGGTCCGCTCCGTAAGGTAGTTGAGGTATAGTAACCTAATTGTAGATGTGCTTCATCGTTTATATACACTTTTACTCTCTCTTTTGCAGGTGGCTTGACATGTTGACAGTTGCAGGTGGCTTGATTAGTTGACAGTTGCAGGTGGCTTGACATGTTGACAATTGCAGGTGTCTCGTTGCATGTTGGAAGCTGCAAGTGTTTCGGCATGTTGGTATATGCATGTTGGAATCTGCAGGTGTCTCGGCATGTTGGAATATGCATGTTGGAATTTGCAGGTGTCTCGGCACGGTTTTAATAGCCAGCTTACATACTCACCTGGTTTTGCAAGCGGCAATTAATGAATACAAAATTGTATTTATTTTGCCTTTGTCAATCAAAAAATATCGAGTAGAATTTAAAATATAAATTAGAGAATTGTTGTTATTATTTATTTGAAACTTGTCTTTAAAAAAAAAATTTAATTAAAAAAGTTTTAAAATTTATTCTAATGCATGCATCGACATATGGACAATTGAAGTGAAATAAGTACAATTTCACATAAATTTCCAACAGCTATAAGCTTAAACAAATAGAGTTTTGTAAATCTTCTCTGTATTTAATAATTGTTTTGCGTTTTTACACTTTGATTGTTGTGCTCTGCTCTTGTATTTATTCTAAACAAACTGGAACAAAAAGCTAAATGTTTTAAACTTTTAGATTTTAAATTGTTCTTTCACAACAGCCCTGCTATGATATCAAATATATTTGTGGCAATATGCTTATAGAAACAACCACCACTTTGCTCTAGATCGGGCTCAGTCTTGTTGTAATCTAACGGGGTTTTCTCTAATATTCGCTGAGTCAGCAAAATAAAAAAGGTTTATTTTTAGTATTTTTTTATTCCAGTTATTAAAAAAAAATCGATTACTTCTTAATATGGTTGGGTAAGGTGGGTTAGGTATAAGGGTTTTTTTTTCTGACTCTGTAAACATCAAAGGGAAAACTCCTTTAGATTACAATCGGACCCGAGTGGGCTGCAGCCGACGCGAGCAGGCTTGCAATTTTTACTAGAAACTAGTTACTTCAAAAAACTTCCTGTAGCATGACAATTTTAGTAAAAACAAACTAAAGTTAATTATTTATAAGTATTAATTATTTAGTTGGCATATAGCAATACTTACATTTTGTAAACCCTGCATTAGATTTTAGGTTGGACACTTTAATCATAAGAGCCTTAAGTGAAATAATTTTTTTGTAAATGTTTAATCAAAATTAGGTTTTTAATCAATCTAACTGTATTCAAAAATTTAAAGTTTAGTTTTTTACTAATTTATATTAAAAAAAACTCCAAAATAAACTAAAAACAATTCGTTTTAGCAATTTTGACTCTAATATTAAAATTTCTTTAAATGTAAAAACTTGAAGTTTTTATTAAAATTATCTTTTAAAAGCTTTCAGTTTTATGCTTTATTTCAAATTTTTTATAATTATCTAGGGGCGATTCTGGATTATTTTTCCAGCCCTGTTCTAACACTGAAAAAAAAAAGTAAATTTAGGTTATTCTATAAAAACGTTGTTTAATTAGAAATTTTATTTATTATTAGTTTTTTTATTTTTGCTTTCTTACAAAATTTGATATGTTCAAAACAAAAAGCAAGTTGTTGTGACAAGCTAAGCCAAGTAACTAATGTTTAGTGTTGCTAACTTTAGTCAAATATTAAAAGTGTGTTTTTTTTTCAACATAAAATGCAATGCTCAAGTAGATTTTGCTAACTAACTGGATTATAAACAGCAGCTCTGCTAGCAAGCATCATAAATAGTTTTTAATGAAACAATAACTAAAAAAGGATGACTAGAAGACGTCTATCTTAAACAAGCTCGTATAGGTTTACTTAATCAAATTATTTCTTCATATAAGAAAACTCTCTATACAAAGAATTTTTAGAATTATTTTTATTGTAAAAATTTGACTTCTATTCTTACGTAACTCAGGGTCTTAGTAAATTCAGGGCCTTAACGTTTAAGAATACACACACACTCATTATAGATACTAATTCTCCATAAATATTTTTTTTTAATAAGTGTACTCTATATATTTAGTTTTACTGTAATTTTATTTAAAGCAAACATGATGGGACTATGTTCTTAGTGGGAACAGGTCTAAATTGCACAAGGTTACTAAATTGCACGAGGGAACAAAATTGCCGAAGACGATTTTGTACCAAGGGTCAATTTTGCACGAATTAAATTTTTGCACGAGAGTAAAATAATACAGAAAAAAACAAAAAATAAAAGTATACAGAAAAGTAAATTTAAAATTAATTTAATAAAAATTAAAGTTACTGAACGAGGGTAAGGGGTAACAGTGATTGAAAAAATATACAACTAATAAAAAATATATTTAAAAAATTATATTTTAGTAATGCTGAAAACTATGCTCTCAGGAATAAACGCCATACAAAAATCTATTTGGCAGCCCGCTATGAATTTATTCCAGAACAGAGCTAAATAAAGCTTTGTTAAATTGAGAAGTTGTAAAACTTTTTTAATTCATTTATTAAAATTAACTATATACTTCAATGTTTTTATAAACTGTAATTGTTAAAAAACAAAATATTAACTTAGCATTGAACTAAAATGACGTTTTATACTACTTAAAAGCTTCATGTCATCTTTTTCTTTATGTATACAAAACATTTGTAGAACTTTACTTAAAAATAAATTCTTTCAGTTATGTTTTTTTTAAGAAAACAAACTACTTAACTTATGTTTTACATTGAGGTTAAAAGTATACGATTGCATTTACATAAGAAAATGATAATTTAAGTAATTGTATATAGTTGGTAATGGTAACATTTTTATATTATTTTATTTGAAGCTTAAAAAAAATTAAGAAACTTGTTATCGATAAAATTTCTTTCGTAAGAAACTTTATTTGAAATATTATTTAACTGACAAAATATATTAAATTATTAAGTTATTGTACTTTCTTAACAAAAATAAAAGCAATCATTTTTGTTTATAAGGTGATATATATAATTTCTAATTTATATATTTAATCTACAAACACAAATCTAATCAGGTTAAATTTTTAATCAATTTTGGAACTTTTTTTTTTGTTTCTTCTTCTTACAGCAACAGTTTATATAAGACGTAACATAAAGACTGTTTCAGAAAGATAAGACTCTTAGTAAAATGTAGTACTATAAGTTTATAATTCATATAATTCAATGGTAGTTTTTTATATTTTAATACAAACAAAAATAACACAGCGACGTATAATTACCTTAGGTACAAAACAAATCAATTATACTTATCAAATAGTAAAAACTTTAAACGCTTAAAATTACAAGTTACAACTAAAGTGATAAAAAAAACCAATTAAATTCGTAGTTGTATATCAAGCAATGTTGGTTAGCCTAATGAAACTAAAATATTTAATATTATAATAAAAAATATACATATATATATACATATATATATTAAAACAACATTTTTACACAGCAATAACCGCAATTTTAAATAAATCATAAGCAAAATAATGTGTCTTTAACGATAAAATAAAAGGTAGTATACGTATTAGGCACCATACTATTATGTCTACATTCAAAGGCAATAAAATTTATATCTTTTTTTTAATGAACTTGTAAGCAATAAACAATGTGATTGTAAAGAAATTTAGCAATAAATTGAAATAGTTCCTACAATATCTTGATAAAGAAATAAAAGGCTGATTTTGGTCTAATAAAGTAAAAGAAATAATAAATTGTTTAAAAAAAGCTCATGATTTAAAAACAAGTATAAGTTTAAAAAAGTAAAAGAAGACATATAATATATACTTATATAATAGTCGTTATACAACTTAAATTAGTACTAGAAAGTTTACATCAGTAAAGTATTTCAACTCTTACTTCAATTAACTTACTTAATTTTTATAATACTCAAAAAAGAGAAAAACATTACAAATCATATTATACATCTTTGGATGTTCTATCGAAAGTTATCAAAATTTCAATTATCAAAATAAAAAGTTTTTTTTTAAGTAAGACACATCTAAAATGCTGATCAAACATTTCATAACACTTTATTAGAAAATTTCATAAATATAAGGCACTTAGTTCAAACAAAGACTACAAAAGTCGTACATTGTCTTATAAATAATAGGTTGGTTATTTTACACAACAAAAAACAATATTAATTCAGACGAAATCACAGCAGATTTTAAAGAAGTGGGCTAGTAACTTAAAATTAATATTTTTTATAAACAGTTTTTGAATATTAAAATAAAAAAACAAAACAGTTTTTTAAGTTTTATAAAACATTTATTATCTACTGTCATTGTGTTAAGACTGACAATTTTACATGTAACATAAGTTCCTTGTAAAATAAAAAATCACCATCTCCCACTTTGGCTGGCCACGTTACCACGATTGTAATTCAAAATTGTTGAACTTCCACCGGTTAGTTCATTTTTTGACGACATTATAATGTTATTTTTTTGTTGTTTGCTGAAATCGTTGCTTGTTGTCAGAGGTATTGACGATGTCAACTTGTTGTTCACCAAAAAACCATCGAGCAAGTTCGTTGAGAGATTCTTTCCAGGCCTCACTGATGATGTCACCATAGAGTTTACAGCGTCACTGTTTGGGAACGGAGAGCTCATTACACTGCTGCGATGCTTGTTTAGTTCTGAAATGATCACAGTATATGGAGTGTTTGTATTTTCAAATAAAAATAATAGTAGATGAATTTAAGGTTATTGCTTTAACAGTGTATTTATACGTGATATACATGTACTTAATAAAAAAAAATGAAGTAATAAGACACTAAAAAAAATAATAAATTTTACCTTCAATAGCAAGAAGAATTTTCTTCCTAGGGCCAAAAGTATTTATTCCAAGTTCAGTTAGATCACTGTCATTTAAAGTGAGAAAAGTTTGCAGGTCGACCTAAAAATAAATGAAAAATGTTAAAAGATTTTTCAACTAAAATAATAATTTTTTATTCAAAAGTTTGTTTGGTCCTGAGATTGGATCCGAATAATAACATAAAATTTTAACCTTGCACGTTTGGTGAAAACATTCTTATTTAAAAAGTAAATTTAGATAACTCTGATAAAATTTCAGAACTTGAAAACTAGTTAATTCTATAATTTTTGCAATATTGATAAAACAGTAAAAGTTTACCAAATTTTCTCTCAAACTAAATAATAAAGTTATTCTATACTTAGCATATAGTATTTTAAATTAAAAAATTTGTATGATTTTATTTTTTATTGTAAAGCATTAACTACTAGTTATATATTTTGTTTAAAGTTTCCATGTTTAATCAAAAAGTTATCTTGAGGAGAATTATTAAGTGTTCTTAAATCATAATCATCAACCAAATGGTATGAAATTGTTAATGGAAGACTTAAAACACTTTGTAGAAAGTCGTAATGAATACATTAGGTTATTGAGGAAATTTGTCCTCTTAACAAGACATGAAAAATCATGGCCCGCACGCCAGATCCGATAAGGAGAAATATCTGATCCGCAACGTATTTTTAGCATGAAAACAGCTTTTGGAAAACAAGCGAATTAGAGATTTTTTAAAGTAATTAAACATTTCCAAATATGCTATTAGTTTTAATGATTGTGCAATCGTTTAACACGTTGCTCATAGTCTATTCGAATACAAAAAGTTTTTGTTACAGATTGTTCATTGCTACTAAATAAGAAAAAAAAAATTCTTATTCAACAGCTATAAATACTTCAGAATGGTTGCAATAAAGTGCCCAACTCGTGAAAGCGATTGCCAGACGCCAGATTAACCTTGTGATGTGCAGGCTTCTCAGCATCTATAAGGCCCCGGGTCATTCAATTTTTGAGTAATGTCAAACGTAAGCATTTATTAAATCGAAAAGATGATCATAAGACGAACTGTAAGTGGCGTCCCAGTTTTACATGTTAGACAACTGACTTGTCTTAAAGCAGATTGGTCAGAAAGATTTTAGGTACTGTCTTTTGCAGAAACACTGTAAATATGATAGCCGGCAACTCCTGCACAACCGGCTAGAAGGCGACGCTTAAAGGCAAAATGTTTTTGAATAAAACATTTACTGATATACTGCCATTGAAGGGGGTTCGATTGTCTGCTCCAAGTTAGATATAACTATAGGGGCAGCAAGGCCCTTGTGGTTGTACGATCATGAAACATTAAAGTTCATAAAAATTATGTTATCGCACTTTAAACGAAATTAAGAACACTCGTACTTTAAAACAGCGTATTTTGATTAAATAAAATAACTAGGAAACAATAAATAAACCTAACAAATATCTTAAAATACGTGAGTTGAAATAACTACAAACGGTTAATGTTCGCAGTAAAACTCATTAAAAATCATATTGTTAATTCTAAATTATAATAGCCTATTAATCTTAGATTAAAGAAAAGTTAGCATAAAGAAAGGTTAGCGGTAAACTTGGAAAAGTTTTAAATTAGTGGTGTTGGTAGGTTGAATAATCAGATAGTATAATACAACACTTATATAAATTCTCGACAAGACGCTAAAAGGTATCCATATGGTGTGCGACTCGATAATCAAAAGGTTTTTTTCATCCACCAGGTCATAGGACCAAATATCTTGAGCGCTTTTTTTGTAGTTAAACACACAATAATATAAACGAACTTCTTGGCTAGTGAACACCTTAACATATTTCTCCAAGTTCAAATAGATTAGGACATCGGAGAGATTAACTTTTTGACTGCTTGTGTGGTGATTCAGATTATTAGCCTCATTTAGTTGGTTGTTCAAGCGATTGTTAGCATTTATAGCACTTGACGATGCTAAGTTTGCACTTCCTTCAACTAAAAAAAAAATTAGATGAAAATAGTAATTTTTGACTAATTTATAATTTGACTTGCAAAATTAAACTAATTAATTACTAAAATCTTTTTTTAAGTAAAACATCCTCGTATAATGCTAGTAATCTTTAACAAAAAATGCTATAAGGTTTCAGACTTCACACAACTACGTTATATATTTATATATACGAAAAGCAAAGAGTATGAAGTTTAAAGAAATCATCATTAAATAACAAGTCTATAAATTTTTTTCTTACAAAAAAAACATTGTGAAAACAGAAAATATTTTTTGAATATGTATAAAATATGTGTAATTCAAAAGTATGTTGAACTTACTTTAATTTTAGTTCGGCAATAAAGATAGTTTTTATGAAATACGTAATAACTAAATATATGCCTAAGAAATACCAAATAAATTAAATAATTAAACGTTAAAAACATATCATAAATCATTAAACATAAATTTGAACGAAGCTTTTTTACCAGAACTTTATTTACTTACTCTTTAAATTGTAGTTTAGTAAATTATCTTTAAAAAATAAAACTTAAAAATATATGTATAACATTTATTTTAAACCATTTTACAGTAAAAAAGGAAAATATTACATAGGAGTATATATAAAATAACATTTCATTTTACCATTTAAATAACTTATATAAGTTTTTGCATTGTTTTGCATATTTCAACTTCGACTAAAACAAACGACTTAATCTAGTTTTTAAATGAGAGAGTATTTCCAAAATGTTTACTTAATGCTAATAAGTAAAAATTAAGTTAAACCTATAGCTTTAAAGTTAAAAAAAACTGTATAACAGCTGATAACTTTTCTACTTTATGTCTAATTAAACACCCTAAAGAGCCTGAAGTATACAAGAAAATTTTTCACCTTTATTTTAGCTATAAAATTTATATACAAAACGAGTTTTTATAATAATTATTATTCATTATCATTGTTTGCAAAATACCATTTAAGTCATCTAAAAGTATTAAGGGGGCGTAAAAACATTTTTTTACAACACTTAACATTGTTTCTTACATAAAAGTTTAACTTTAAACTATAAGCAAGTTTTTACGAAACATTAAAATCATAATTAACTTTTGAGATATAAACATTTTTGTAAATACTTCCATCGTCACCTTTTCTTTTACTAACTTCAACAAAAATCTATCTTATCTTTAGATCTTAAGCAAATTCTGAATTCAGTTTAAAGAATACTAAAAATTAAAATTTTAGATAAAAGAAAAAATAAGCGTTTTTTTAATAAATATTACTTCTCAAAATTAAAAAGATCAGCGCAGTGAAAAGAATTAAATACTAGTAATGAAAAATGTAAAAATTGAAGACGGTAGGTCAAAAAATTAAAGATAAGAAAAACTTTCAGTGATGTAGTCTTTTTATGCGTTTTTGGTTTACGCCTTCTATTAGGAACCTATTTAGCAATAATCGCTTAAATCTCATAAACATCTTTTAATTTCGTTAAGCAGTTAAAAATTTCTGATACCCAAGATAAAACTTTAAAAAACAAAGTGGACCCACTATGCCCTTAACTTAAAATAAACTAAGAAGTATGTAAAAAGTTTTAAATCTTTTAAAGCAACAGTAACGCGTATCATAAGTAAAACAACACAAAAAGAAAGACTATAATAACAAAATTTATTACATAGAACAACAGACAAGTTTAAAGATTTAGATAAAGCCACAATCACAAAGTTTCAATTGAACTATCATATAATAGCGTATTGTGTTTAAAAACATACAAGCTCAGAGTATACACAAATGTGTTTAATTTTTCCTGGAAGTTATTATTGAGTTAATTTTATTAACAATCAACAAAACTGATATTTATTCAACAAAACCAGTAAATGCATTATTTTTACGTTTTTATAACGTAATACTAAAATTTTCAAAAAGTAAAGAACTTTTAATGTTTGACAGTTTAGTGATTTTATTTTTTTAGTATAAATAAAAATAAGCGTTTTGGTTCTAAATTATAACTTAGGAAACAAGAAATTGATTAAACTTACAATTTTATCTAGCTATTCTTATTTTAATATGTACTGCATCTTTTAGTTTTTAATCGTATACATGATATTTTATTTTATCACTCACAGCTAGTTATAACTTTTGATTGGACGTTTTTGTTGTGATTATTAAAACTTTGAGAAAAAATTGAATTGTGCTGGTTTTTTTCTCTCCAAGAATTGAAAGCAGACGTGTTTTTCATTCCATTAGACGCTTGTGCCATCAGAATTTCTTGCTGACAATTGACACGTGTGTTCATTTTACTTGATATATCTCCAACTTCATCGTCCCCCTAAATTATTTTACAAAATCAATAATAAATTTTTGTTTGAAACTATTTTACTTCTAAACTCTTTTAAGTTGATGAATGATTCTTAAGTAACTTAATGAAACATACAAATACTACAACAGATTGCTAAACATAGACGGTTACAGTTTAATTTTTATAGTACTAAAAATAACTTATAAAGTTTAATTAAACTGGTTAATAGAATGAAAATAAAAAATGTAGATAAAATTTCTTCGGTAAATAAAAAAAATTGCTCAGTACAATAACTAATTTAAAACTAAAAACTTTAATAAGAACAGCTGAAAGCACATAGCTTGCCATCTGTTATCCAAAACTTTAATTTTTCTGCTCACGTTTTATTGCTAACACAAATGATAAAAACACAGATGAAACCGCACATGCAAATACTCACTTCGTACGTGGTAGGCAGTTCTCCGGCATTAAACTTGTTA
>NW_028139972.1:0-38543 GCF_965202585.1 Thalia democratica | reverse complement strand
TCTATAAAACTAGTAACTATGTAATATTTTGTTTGGTAAATTGAACAGGGTAGAATATATACTTTAGAAACTATAAAGGGTTTTCAACTGTTTGTTAAAGAGCAGTTTATTTTTTCCAGTATTTATAAATATATATAAGATTTAAACTTGTTTCAATCTTAAGCCTAAGTTGCTTGTTTACAAAAATTAAGTCATGACTAAGTTAACAAAGTTTAATAAAGTTTAAAACATTGATTTGATAATAATGCATTAAACTCAGGTACCAATACAGTCTTATAAAAAAATGTTTTAAATTAACTTTTTCTTTAACGTATTACTTACCGTAAAAAAGTTACCGTGTTGTATATATGAATGGTTTACATGGCTAAAAAGTGTTAATAAAACATCATGTATAAAAAATTTAGCTTAACAAATCTTAATAATAAGTTGATGAAAAAAAAGTATGTTATTATGGTTTTTTGTTATTGTTTGTACAAGTTTGCTTTAAATGTGTACGTACAAGAGTAAGAAAAATTAAACTTTATTTAGACTTTGTTTCAAAACCGAACTCATAAAGAAAAAGTTTCGGTATAAAAAAAAATTCTATGCGTTGGGCGTTAGGGACGGTTAGAAAGACTTGATAATTTAACTTTTACCATATAAATTTGAGTTGAAAGTTGAAAAATTGTAAAATTAACACTTATAAAACCAGTTGATCTTGATACCTTAGCATCTGGAAGTGTAACTTGGTCTGAGGACTATCTTGGACCAGATAATCCTCAAGAGTCTAGACCGCTTACTAAAAGCTGCTGCTGCAGATGCATTGAATGTTGTTCTTATTTTTATCATTTATAACTTCTTTATTCATAGTTAAATTTATGTGAACAATAACTTACTTTTCATAAAAGACACCACTATAATTGAATTCTTGTAATATTTATTCTAAAAAGTATACTACTTTACGATTTATCCAAGAATTACTAAAATTAAATTATTCTTTTGTTAAGTGCATTAACATTAATTAAGTTAATTGGAACCACAGAAAATTTAAATGTTTTTAAATACAAACAATTTGAGAAGCTCTTTTTGTAAAACCAGAACTTCAATACTTCCTTTTAACTAAAAACTCAGAAGGCACAAATATTAACATAATAAATAAAACAATATAGACATTATAATTTAAGTAGAGACTAAAAAACTTGATTCTTTATTTTAGCATAAGAATCTTAGATTGGCCATACCTTGTGAGTATTTATTTTTTAGCCATATCTTGTGAGTATTTTTGTGTTTTTATTAATTTGCACACGTCACCACATTTGATTTGTTCAATTTTGTACACGTAACTAGCTTGCAAAAGCTCTTTTACTTCTTTACTTTTTTTAAAAGTAAATGAGCTTTTTAAACCAAATAAAAAAAATGTAAAATATAAAGTTATTTTGCTATAGAATAGCCAAGTAAGAAATTCAACGTTGGCTATAAACAGCTAAAATAAGATGCTTAAGGTGTCGATAGATTAAAACTGAACAATTTATCAAAACAGCTTGAATTTTTCGAACTGACTATTAAAAGATTAAATCTTGTTGAAGTCAGGGTGTAAAATCCACGGTCTCACATCAAGCTTCTCGGTACTTCCCCACAAAACAAACCGGGCGATCTCGCCGTAACTCGTCTCCAGCACGGCGAACTGGGCCAACGTCCTCTTCCCGTCGAACTCGTCCATGCTTCCCGCGCTCAAATGGACGGTCAAGTGCTCCGACCAATCGAACAAGCCATGGTGAAGGACGTCGCGCTCCCACCAGTTGGGCCGGTCCAAAACCAGCGGCACCACGTCGACTTCTTCAGGGAACAACTGCCACAAGGCGAGGGGAACTAAAACGGCGTTTAGCCCCCACGACTCGTCCTTGTAAGTCCGGTACTCCTGGAACCAGCGCTTCAGGAACCGGGACTCCCTGCTGGCGATTATTCCTGCGCTTCCCTGCGATGTCAGCGATTCCGCTCCGAGCGCGATGTCGCAACTGCGCCTGAGCTCGTCGAGATTGCCAGTGACGATGACGTCAGTATCTATAAAAATTCCCCCGACCTGAAGGAGTATTTGGAAGCGAGCGATTTTCAACTGGTGCTCCTCGAGAGAAACGCTTTTTCCGAAGACTTTCGTCGCAGGGGATTTTCTGACGAGTTTAAGTTTTGCGCCGGCCGCCGATTTGAAAGAGTTCCAGTACTCACCTTCTGGTTCGCAGTTTCCGTGGACTAATATGAATTCCGGGTTTTGGTGCTTCAACACGCTAAACATGCTTAGGTAGTCGGAGATTTCGAAAGGGCGGCAGTTGAACCAAACGAAATGTACCAAGTTTGGTATTTTGAACCCGGATTTCTTCTGGCTGTCAAGGTATTGTTTCAAAAAATCCAGGTTTTTTAGGTCATCGTCTCCTTTTTGTGTTCCTTCATTTCTGATTTTTTCTAACTCTCTCGAAATAGCATTCTGATCGATATCTTTTATATAATTTTTTACGATTCCTTGTGGTTTTAATACTTTTTCAAACTCAGTTGTAGTGAATGGCTGAAAAACACATCTTCTATTTTGACACAAAAACTTCTTATCAATTTTCACAGAGTTTTTATTTTCAAACTCTTTAATTTCATTTTCCCTAAAGTCTTCAAGGCTAATAAGATTATTTTTAGAGTCGTCTAAGTAAACATAAATGTTTTTCAAACAAGATTCAGGTAAATGCTTGAGAACAACTTTTTCATCAGTATTATACGGTCCTTTGTATTGACCATACTCAAGATTTGTGTTTTTGTAAAAAGTTTTCAAGAATAGACAAAGTTCATCGCTATTTAATTTTTTTCTTATATTGCAAAAACTACCAGTTGAATAATTTTCTGTTGTTAATTTTAATGACCTTTTAGAGTATGAACTTCTTGTTTTCGATTTTGTTTGAAAATTAATGAAATTGTATGCGATGACCAACACAATTGAGAAAAAAACAAACCTAAAGTATTTATATATCGGCATAACAAACTTAGTTGTTTTTATTTAAGTAATTCTGCAAAAACAAACTAATGTTAAATAACAAAAGTTATAACAAGAAAAAGTTTGTAAACTTAATTTTGTTTACTTTCGACGATTTGAAAAAATTAAGTAAAGCTATGTAAAAATAGTTGTTAAGAATTTTAACAGCAATTATCAAGCTTTTAAACGGTAGTTACCATCAAAAAATTATTTATTTGTTTATATTATTTATTTATTTCTTAAAAAAACTATTTGTTCTTATGACAAATTAACTATAATAGTTTTTAACTTAAATAGTTTTAAATATTATTATGAAATATTTGTATTTAAACAATGTTTTATAGTACAATTTTGTTAATTCTAAAAAAAAAAAAAAAAATTATGGTAGTATTTGTGGATTGATACATTAATGCTAGTAAGCTATATATTTATACAAATTGAAATCTTAGAATAATATCTCATATAAAATTAACTTATGTATAAATTTTTTATAATTCTAAAACACAAATTCTCATAGAACTCTTATAAATCTTGTGTTTTTATTTCACTTTCTTCTTATAAGAACTCTTTTGAACTATATCGTTAATTTTGATAAGTTAAGCCTTTGAAAACAGTTGTTATTTATTGCAACGAAATCGCTTGTTCGGATCTTTTATCAAAAAAAAACTTTAACAAAATAACTTTTGTTTGTTTATCTTATGAAAAAAATATTACTACGTACTAAACAAAATATAGTTTCCTAAACTATAAGACTAATAAAATTGTGAGTCAAAAACAATTTAGAAACAAGTTATTCAGATAAACTTGTATCAATAAATTTAAATTAGCTTGACAAAAAATACTAATTGAGCCGAAAAAACTATTAACATCTTAAAAGCTGTTCAAAAAAAGCATAAAACTTTTTAAAAGTACAAAAATTGCTAAAATTTCAAAACAATGAAAGCGGATCTAAATGATATCACTTATTTCTAAATAAAAAGTCTATCAATGTTTATAATGCCATGTCTGATTTCTTATAAAGTACTTGGCATAAAAAGTAAATCTTCGTTAGATAACAGTATGAATTCTAAACTGTATTTTTCAACAACTAGGTTTTAGTTGTAAAACATTTTAGTCCTTATTTGTCTAGGAATCACCCTTGAAAAAAGCTTAATTAGTTTTTTGTGCGATACAATTTCGAAGACTTAATAAAAAAGAAAATTTTAAACTTAAGGACAACCATATGAAATTATTCTTAAGTTGTATTTAATGTTACGTTTAAAGAAATTGCACGAAAAGAAATTCAACTGATTTTTAGTAATTAAATTCGACTATTTTGTCTAATATCACGGGAAGCGGACTTAGATTGACCAAAATAAGCACAAAGTTTAGTATCAATGAAATTAGAACTAATAAAATAGTAAAAAAAAACTTATACATTATTTACATACAAAAAAATTACCTTAAGTGTTATTTTAATCAAGTCTAAGTCAGAACTAAGAAAGAAAATGTATAAGCTAATAAAATATTAAATCGTAAAACTTTCAAAAAATAATATTATAAAATAGACATTAACAAATGTTTTCATTAATTTATTGTCAATTTAAGACTTAAGTTATTATTAACAGTAGAAAAATACAAGAATGTTACAGATACATAAAGTACATTTAAAATACTTAATCAATGGTCAGGTTTTAACTTTTAAAGTCTTTTTTATTTTGTACTGTAGTTGAAGTTTTTATACACTAAAGAATTTAAATTAAAAAAGATGATTTTGTTGTACTAGACTTTTTTGAAAAGTTGGTACAAAAATTTTTTGAATGATACTACTTAAACTTTTTAAGGAGCCTTTTCAGTTTTGAAAGTTTAGTTTATTATTAGTATTACTTAGTTGGTATTTAATAATTCTATATTACTTTTTATATCTAACTTTGCGAAAAAAAAGTATATTTATTCAAAAAAAGTCTAGTCACAAATATTATTTATATAATATTTAGGTTAGACCTACAGCTCGAAAATTATGAAAATAGCATAGATTAAAACTAACATACAAACGAAGATTTAAAACTACATTGACTTTGTATTTATGAAACTATTTGTTTACAAAATGATTTTTTTAAAGAATTTAAATTATTTTTGTTTTAGTTGTAAACAGGTCATAGGAACTTTTTATTTATTTAAATGAGTAATACTTTAGTGATATCAATACTTTTGCTTTAATTTCTTTTTTTGTAAACAATATGAACCTGTAAAACCTTTCTATTTTGTCTGCTGTATAACATCTTAACAGTCTTTGCAACGAATTTCCTTGCACTGAGACAGCTAGTTTCCGTTTGCAAAACATGAATCATCTTTTAAAATCTTGATTCATTTTTACTTGATTAAAAATAAACAAGGCATTTTACTAAACACAAATGTTGAAGTATATTTGTGTTAAGTAAAAGACCTTGTTTGTTTTTAGTCAAGTACAATAGCAGATAAATGTTCACAATAATTTTTACTTATCAATTTTTTAAGTAACACCTCACGTATTTAGTTCTATTTTTACAGAAAATTTTTACACTAAATAAATGAAAAGAACATTTAAACCAAATAATCTGCACCGGCTTTTATTTTTCTGCTGCTGTGCAAGTGTTTTTTGCGTACTCTACTTAGATTCAATTATGCTTATTAGAACAGCGAAGGATGAGAAAAAAATATACAAAACTGCAAAATTCACTCCAGTAAAAAGTGTAAACGTTTCACTTTCAACTCACAAGTTGTCAAAACGGTTAAACGTTACTATCAACAAAAAAACTAAACCAATAGAGAAAAAAGAAGAGTGTTTAAATTTCGTTTCAGCCAAGTGCGATAACATGCCAGAAAAAGGGTTCAATAAGCTTCCCAAAAAATTTGCTAAAGTAAGATTTAGAAAAATTAACTATTTTAACAAAAGTTGCCAATAATTTTAAACACAAAGCGTATAAAGCAAAATCCAGTTTGTACATAAATTAAGGTTTTCGCTAAATTTTAATTTTAAATTCATAGCCTAATGTATAAAGAATAAAAACTTTCACTTTAACTGTTTAAACTTCAATTGTATTTGTATAGTTTGTATTTTTAGTTTACTTTGGTAATAATAGATTGTGTTTTTTATTCACATGCTAACAAATTTGTTTGGTCGTTTCTATTTTAACTGTGTTTACTAACTAGTCTCGGAAATTGTAGAACAGTTTTTAATTTTTAATTTTTAAAATTTCATAGTGTTTAACTTATATGTTGCAATTTTTTGCATAATTTTACGTAGTTTATTTTGATAGATATCAAAACATTATTGTTTTAGTTTGTATGAATAATTTATATAATACTATTTTTTCAAAATTATAGAAAAGTAAAGAACACAAACATTTTTTATTCTAGTTGATTTAATTAGGTTTAGTCTAAGAATAAGTTTAACTATTTTAAGCAACCTGTTTTATCCAAAGTTGTAAATAACTAACTATTATATTTAATGTGTACTTTGTAATTTAAAAACAGTAGATTTGTTTTAAATTCTAAGCATTTTTATGGTAAAAATTAGATAAATCTAAAAATAAATGCTGATGTTCATTTACAAAACAAAATAGTAATAAAATTAAAATAGTTTAACTAGAAACGCTTAAGACTCAGTTTAACAGTTTTAGATACAGAATCTTTATAATGTTTATAATAATTTAAGACTGTAGTAATAGCACTTTTATCGTAATAGCTGTGCTTTAATTTTGTTATGTTTTAGGTTTTAATTTTAATCTATTTATTTTGATCATAAACTGTTTACTTACGCTTTGAACAAACATATAGTTTTGTGGCAAGTATTATGTTTCAGAACACAGCAAATCCAATTGCAATGCCAGAATGTTCTACTTTGCTGCCTTGGAAAAGCCTTAGGGAAATAGAAGGTAATAACAACTATTCGAAAACGATATACATCGTAAAATCTGCTGCCGGAAACATCGAAAGAAGAAATTTGATTAGATCAACTTGGGGATCTATATATAAGTTAGTGTATTTGAAACACTTATTGTATCAATGCACAGAATAAAATATCTGCTTTTGTATTATAAAGTTTTTTTATTAGGCTTTATGTTGATAAATACTCAATCTACACTTTTGATTATTTTTAATTATTCAACTTGACTTAAATCTGATGCTTGTAAAATTTGTAGACTTTACAATGCCCAATATTCCATTGTATTCGCTGTAGGAGAAATAAATAAGCAGTTTAATAGTCACGAATCTATAGAGCGTTCTTTAAAAAAAGAAAATGGTTTTTATGGTGACATTCTTCAATGTAATTATATTGACAACTATAAAGCTCTACCAATAAA
Source organism: Thalia democratica (assembly GCF_965202585.1). Lineage (NCBI taxonomy): Eukaryota > Metazoa > Chordata > Thaliacea > Salpida > Salpidae > Thalia > Thalia democratica. The sequence continues at coordinate 31,229 of NW_028139972.1, read as the reverse complement.
AGTTAGTGTCTGTATACTTCAATTTTGATATAAATCTTAAAGTTTGTTTACTTTTTATTTATGATTTAATTTAATCTATTAAAAATTTATATATTAATGTTTAGAAAAACTATTTTTATAATATCTCAAACAATAGAGCAAAAAAAAAGCTTGTACTGATTTACCAATTACTTAAAATTCAAATTTATAAAACGTGTTTAAACAGATTTCATACAAATTTAGTTTATAAAATATAAAAACAAAATAAAACTTTAAAATTTTCTGAAAAAATCTTAACTACTATTTAATTAAAAATACTCTATATAAATGACGAATTTCAGTATTTTAAGTTTAGAAATTAATATAAAATAAAACAAATGAACTCAACTTATACCAACTCAGCGTAACACTTAAAATTCAGAAAACTGAACACTTAACAAAAAAAAAATCGATGTTGTGTTAGTTAGAATTTGTTAAAGCTAATTTAGTTTTAAAAAATATATGTAGAAGCTGTTTAAAAGATACTTCGCTATACTTAGCTTTTTTTCGTTTAAGTGTAAACAAAATAAAACTTTTGTATTTAAAAAATATTGTTATGCTTTTAAAGTTGACTGAGTCTAAATATTTTAAGATGATATCAAGTTTGCATTGGCTCAACACTCAAATCGGTTCGAAAAATCTCGAAGCTGATTGGATAACGGTAACTGATGACGATTGTTTCATTGACGTCTACAAAGTGTTTAATACTTTTTATAACTTAAAAGTTAGCGAAAATGAAAACAAAATGTTTTGTGGATCGGTGGTCAATAAAGGGTTTTCACCTCATAGATACAAGTCTTCGAAGTGGTAAGAATTGGCACTGATTATATTTTTTAGTATAATTTTAATTAAAAGATCTAATAGTTGTCTTTATAAGACATCCAACAAAAGTATACTTTCATAAAATGAAGTCTAATCATATTTAGATTAACACTTTCAGATTTAAACAAAAAATTAGAACCAAAAGCTGGTATTTAGCAAATAGAAATATTAAAAAGCTTTGATAGTTTTAAAATAAAAACTTACAAGCTTAAAATTATAACAAGTGTGTATAACTAAACATTACTGTATAACTTAACATCCAATTTTTTCAACTTTACCCACAAACGGTCGCTTCTGTACTTTGTACGTAATTCCGCTTGGTAAGATCTCAGTAGCGGTTTTTCACAACTATGTCTGCCCAATGAGTCCTAAAAAGGACGAAACCGGTCGTAGATTTTCTCGGATGCTGTTGTTGTTGGTTGAAGTTCAATACTTATTACCGTATAACTTAAAATCGGTTTTGTTTACTTCATTTTTTATATATGAAGATTGATTTAGATTAGGGATTTCTGTTCTCATTTTCATAACCTTCAATTTAAAAAAAAAATTAAAAATCATAGTTTATTTAAAACCCCAAGGTGTTTAGTACAAGTTAGCTATCATCGCCCCTTTACTGGTTTAAATTTAAAAATTGTCCCACCTTCTGTTAGCCACCTTTATAGTTTTTTTTCCGACACACTAAAATCGCCCGAACAAGAAAACAACAAATAGAAAAATTTTTAAATTCATAACTCATAGTTTTCATCAAAGAAAGGATACAAATAAAATTTATTAGAATAATAGAAATACTTAATAGTCTCTTTCAAATTAAAACTTAAGCAACAAATTATTTAAATTTGAAAATATTGTTAACAAATTAATTTTTTTAACAAAAACTTACATTTTTTTCTCATTTGTCCAGGTTGTTCAATTAATTTTTACTAGTGCAGAGTTATACATGCTTTTTTGCCAGCTTAAACTAATTTGCTATCAATCGAAACTTAAAACTTTACAGGAAGCATGTAGTAACCGAAAGCATGTACAGCGAAGATTATTGGCCGGCTTTCTGTTCAGGCCCGATGTACACTTTCAGCGTTAAAATGCTGAGTAAGCTGGTTTGCGCTTCCAAGTTCACTGAAATGTACAACTTTTATCTGGAAGACATTTTTATCGGCGGTTAGACTTGTTTTTAATGAGTTTAACATTTTTCTATAAAAAAAGACATATTTTTATAGTAATTATAACATATTGCATTGTTTAATGTTCATTTATTTTAAAATGTTTTTAAGTTTTCATTATTTTAACTTATACTTTAACAGTATTTAGTTTACTATTCTAATTTATTTCGGTTTAAAATTTCACTTGCGCCAAAGTATGTTTAAAATACATTTAAATATATAGCAAACTCACTTTCAATTTCAAAAGTTTAATTTTAGCACTAGCTTAATAAATTACTGTAGATAAATAGTTAATATTAGATACATACAATACATTTTATACATTTATACATTCAAAATTTAATCTTTAGTAAATACGGATTATCTTTAGTTAAATAAACATATTCATTTACTTTATCTTATATTCATCTTTTGAAGTTTTTTTTTCACGATTAAACTGTGTCAACTTGGAAATTATATGTCAGTTCAATAAAGAAAAAAAAAATGTGCAAATTATTTTTGTTACGTATTCCAAAAAACTCGCTTCGCTAGGATCTTTTTTAACATACTTTTAGCTTGAAATTTTTAATATAAAGTTTAAATGTAATTTTTTCTTACTTACTTTCAGGGATATTGCGTCACAAAGTTTCGTGTTCGAGCGATGACGTAGTTGATTTGGTCGATAAGGAAATGGTTCAACATTTGATGAATAATTTGGACGTAAAATTCAAGAAACCCTGGAAAACCACGATGGAAACCATGAAATTGCAACGATGGCAACAAGACGGATCGCTTACCATAAGAACATAAACCCTTATTTCCAAAATTATCACTGCTCTTATCATTTTGTTTGCTTTTTCTATCAAATTAGTAAATTTTTTATTTATAAATTTTTCACTAAGATGTACCTTAGCATAAGTGTTTGTTTATACTTATCTTGTTTTAGTAGAAACATATTGAAAAGTGATTCGATTAAATAGAGTGTCTTACTTTTGAAGCAAATTTGATTCTAGCTTTAAAAAAAAAGTGATTTCGTACGTGTACCATAAGATCAACAAAGTTTATAATTGAAACTTTAATAATAACAAATTATACAGTATCCGTTTTTTATTACACTAACACATGTTTGTGTGTTGAACGGATTAACACACTTCAACGGAGCTCTGTAAAAAAAAATACTGTAAGGAAAGAGTAGAAACTAAAGTAGGTGTATGCATGTGTCTATCAAAAATAAAATAATTGCAAAAGTTTTTTTATAGGTTAATGATAATAAAAGATCAAATCCTACTGTTATAAAAATATTTAATATTTGTAACTATTAAGTCTAAATTAAATAAATTAAAGTAAAAATAGAAAACTAAATAACATATCACTATATAATATACTAACATGAGGTTAAGGAAGTACTAATTCTAAATATTTACTGGTTACTAGTCATTAAAAAAATATATCTTATAATTATGTCACAATATATATGATCATAAGGACTAGCTAGTTAATTTATACTACAAAATTAGATAATTTATTCTCTATGTTTCGGAAAAAGTTGTAGATCGCTTTAATTAAAAAAAGTAATATGTAATCTATCGTGTTAAAAAGTAAAACAACAAACATTAATTATTGAATTAATAAAGTAAACTATAGTAAAGGCAATAAAAGCCACAGAAACTTGGTATAATGTATTTTTTTAATTAAATGCTTATAATGGTTAAATCTTAATTATAACAAAATTAAAGTTAGATACAATTAGAAATCAGATTTAATTTAAATTTAAAAATAAAAAAACAAAGCACAAAAAAACACATTAAAGCTAGTATTACAGTAACTTTTCAATGTTGTTATATTATCTATCACAGTTTTTACCTTAAACTTAATTTTAAACTAAAATAGACCCAAAAACAAGTATTTTCAAAAACATGGAGGAAATTTTAATAACCTTAAGAAACTTGCAAGGACCCTGAATCCTGCACTAGACAAATTTGAAGTCGAAAGTGAAAAAAAAAGAGAAAAAAAAATAGGCATATTTCAAGAGAAATTTGAAATTTAAACTAGATATATCGGGTCATGAAGAGTAAACACTTAAACTGCCTCTGCAGCCCACGAATACTTGTAATTTTGAAATTTAGCCCGTGACCATTAGTTGCATGCCTTGATTTATGTATTTTTGGATATTAGCTATATATTATTTGTACGTTTTACGTATTAGAGCTTGCTACTTATCTTCCGGATCCGAATCTTTTTTCAACTAGGATCCGGCTATGAGATATAAAAAAAAATCTCGTTAGTATAGTGCAATTTTCAAAACTCCCCTCAAATAAGCTTAAGATATTTTTTTTCTCTTTATTAATACTCCAGAATATGGAGTGTAAGTTTTAAGTTTTCCCACTTTAAACTTTTCTCTAATATCTAATTTAAGTTCTAAAACTCTCCTCAAAAACGCCTGAAACCTTAATTTTATTTTTTACTTGATAATTGTATTTAAAAAATTACTTATAATATTTAAATCTATTAGGTTAAATAAAATTTTAAGTTACAAATACTTAATATTTATTTAACATTATTCAAAAAGTAAAAGAAAAAGCAAGTAAATGTATAATAATTAAAAAAACACTAAAATAATTCTTAAACCTAAATTTCTGTTCAACTACTTTTTTGTTCTAAGTTTATGAAAACATGGCTAAAGCTGACTTTTTATCAGAGGCGGCTATAAAGGTCATTAAAAGCTGATTATTTCTTTTAAACTTATGATAAAAGGATTACCAATTTTAAGCACCAAAATAAGCTTGGTGCACACAAAAACAACCGGAGTCAGCCTAAGATTTCGATCGAACTGTTTGTCAGTAATTACAGCGAAAAACTTTAGAAATACTTGTTTTCAAGTTGAACATTTAACAATATGCTAACAATGAAAGTACATTTAGAGTAAGGGTGGTTGGACCAATGTTTACAAATAGTACCGTCTGTGATTGGTAAAACTGTGGCCCGCGAGCATGTAAGCCTGGCCAGCTAGGCAAAACTTTAATGTCTTCACTAGTTATTCGGACTATTTGAAATGAAATGCAAAAAAATATTAGGTAGGATTTACGTTAGGTTCGAAGCTTACAAAATATGTTCAGAAGTTTCGAATTTTTTAGACTTACACTAGATATTCTGTTATTCGAAATGAAAAGTAACAAAAGTCTATGAAGTTAATTTATTGTCAAGCTGAGTTAGACAAAAAAGTAAAAAACTAATTTTTGAAAAGCCCCGATCCGCCCAAAAATATTTTTTTTTCACATCTGGCCCGCCGACTAAAAACGTTGCCCGCCCTTATGTTAACTGTTTTCTAATACTTGTGTAATATGTTTTTTTACAGCTTACACCTAAACTATATAATGTCATCGTCAAACTGCACGTACAATATTGCAGCAGAACATAATCTAAAAGGAGCTATACAGTATACACAGTAGCTTTCTTGAGTTAGCCATTATCAGTAATATTTCAAAACACAATGACAAAAACAATAAAAACAATGTCAAACGCTTAATAACATCTGGTAAGAAACATATTTTGATATTTTTTTGTTAATGTTGATGATACTTTGTTTATTTATAGTCACTCTTCTGTTAAAGGTTTTTTTTCTTTTAGGTTTAAATGTTAAAGTATATAAAACAAAAATGTATACTTGAGTGTTAAGAGGCTGTGGTTAAACAAGAAATGTTATTTTCTACAACTTTGAGCTTAAAACCATTTAAGCTAGTTCATTTTTCACAGTAGTTCATATCTTAAATACCTTAATATATTTTAGTCTTCATAAGACTTTTATTTCGATATAACTTTAATAGTTGTTGAAAAATGTACCCCAATGCTTTTTATTTGAAATTTATAACTGTATGTTTACTTAAGTTTTTTAATTATATTAGTAGTTAACAATGTTTGCTAAAGGGCATCCTGCTTTTGAAACTTTTGAAAGCTGTTCTTGCTCGTATATTTTATGTACTTTGTTTCATATCAGTCAAATATTTTTTTAGAGCATCTTATTTGGATGCTAAAATGATTTATAGTTCAACAAATCTGATAAAAATTTATGAATAAATCACAAAAGCAAGTTTTTTATTTTTTTATGATTAAACTGGTATCATGTAAAAAAATAGCATTTTATTAGGTGAAACTTCAGTAGACGAGTGCAATTTGGTTCCATTTCTTCGCACGACAAAGCTGCTTTTAAACGAGGATATAGAGAAAGAATTGTTTGAATACATCAAACGTGATGTTAACTCCAAAAACGTTGCGACGTATTACAAAGTGGCTAAAATTTACTTTTTGACGCATCTAGCAAAGTCAACATCTCGTCACGTTGAACGTTTTTTCACTTCGGTTGCTAAAAGAAAAACTTTTTAGAATTAGATTTCGGTGCTGTCAAGAATTTTTTTTTCAAGTTCTTGTTTGAATATTGACACATAAATTGAAGTTTTTAATGCTGAAGAGGGTTGGGTAAACTACAAAAGCGAAGAAAGAAAAGTAGTTGCAATTGACCTTATGCCAGAAATTCGTCTTGATTTGCTTTCCCGTCATGCAATTGAACATATTATTCTTAAAACTAACAATTTTGATAAAGACGAAATGTACAAACTGCTTTTAAAGGATATTAAACGAAACAAAAAACTGTTTTATCAAAACAAATGTAGTAGATCATGTAAAAGTGGGTATTGCGATCAAGACGAGTTTAATATTATTACTATCGAAGCTGGGGATGGACTCAATTTGTCAACCTGATCGACAAAAGAAGGAACGTTACACGGCTTCGTAATTTGCATGAAAGAAGTGAGGACATTTTTATGGTCTGTTCGAAAAACGACGTTTACGTTTTTGGCGGGAGCTGAGAAGGCATGAGTTCAATAACGGCAAAAAAATATTCCCCACCAGATGACAGGTGGGTAGAATTACCTTGGATCCGGCTAACCGCAACTACTTCAGCTTGTGCGCGTTCTCGAAAAGCATTTACGTAGTCGGAGGTTGGGTTGAAAGCTCGTATGAGTTCCTTTCCAACTGCATTGAGTACGACGCGAGAAGCTGTGAATGGAAAGAAGTCGCTAAAATGCACGAGGCTCGCGCACATGCGGGCACCGCTGTTTTTGAAGGTAGCGTTGTGGCGAGCGGTGGACAAGTGGACATTCTTTATGAGTCTAACACAGTTGAGTCGTTTGACCACATAGCCAATGAGTGGTCGGTTATGGCGCGCATGGTGAAAAGTAGATACCGTCACAGATTAGTTGCTCTAAGAAAAAAGGTTTTTGTGCTTGGAGGATTTCTTTTAAACTCGATGGAGGTTTATGATAATACTTGTTGGGTTTTTACCCTTTTGAAAATACCAAGTTTCGTCAAAAACTTTTTTAAAACTACGCATGACTGTGTTTTGATAGAAAGACAAATATTAATTCTTATAAACCACTCCTCTCGTATGGTTGTCTTTGACACTGACACAAGCAAATTTTCCGAAGAGGCTTGTAAAGTTACAAAAAATTATTGTTATAAGTATTTATATGGTAAAGTACCCTACATTTTGGATAATTGATATCTTGAAAAAGTCTAATGGCAGTTTAGCGTTTAAATAAATTAGAAATAATTCAGCCACGTAAACTTTTTTTAATTAACTGATTGCTTAGATTTTTCGTAATTTAATTTCTTTTTTTTTATTATGTTAAACCCAATAGAAAAACAAAAGCAAATAATTAGTTTTGACAGCAAGATTAAAGTTTTAAAAAGGTAAGTTTCTAAATAGGTTGAGGGCTTAATTTATTAACGCTGACGATTTTGGTAAAGTTTAGCATGCTGACAAGGGCTGAAAAATGAGTATCTACATCTGGGTTTTCTTAACTTTTTTGCTAATAGCCCTCTTAGAAGAAATTTGAAAGGCAGTGACCCCCCTCAAACATAACTTCTCAAAAATATACTGTGCACACTCTTTTATGCATCTAAATGTGACTTGGAGCACTCTAATAAGTACAGCGTCCATGCCACTGCTACTAAAAGGCTATATTTTAGAACTTTTTAAAAAAGACGCATGCAAATTTTTAGACTTTCTTAAATACTATTTAACCATTTTACCTGGTTTTACTAAATGAATTTTTGTGTAAAATGAATTGAAAATAGCCTGAGTTATCTTGACTCTTTAATACCTTAAATGTTTGGCAACCATAAAACTTGTATTGATTAAAGATAACATACACAAAAAATTAACTTGTATTATATTTGTTGGAAAACAAAGTTGTACAAAACTATAAAACTTGCTAGTAAAGACATGAAAAGTAAAGATAAAACTAGTTTACATTTTTTAACTATAAAAGCAAAGCTAATTTTGAAACATAAAAATTTGCTGTGAATAGAATTTAAAAACTAAAGCTTTATGAATAAAATTAAATAACAAATAGGTAAAAACTATATATGTTTTTAGTATATATTAAAATAACTTATATATTTAAAGGTTTTTGTTTAATTTCTCGTTTGTAATTATTCTTTCTTGACTTTCAGTGACAATTCCAGGTTATTAGTTTTTATTGCCCAAGTTCAAAAATTAAGCAGCCTTAATAAGTTTAACTGTATTGATTTAATGTAGTTTATATTTTTTTATTATCAACATAAATACCAATTAGGAAAAAATAGTAATTTACAAAAGTTAATATAATAAGAGGCTAAAAATTATTGATGTAATTAACGGTTATTAAGTAACAACTAATGTCTAATACCAGGTTTCATAATTACGACTATTCAAATAAGAAATAAAAAGTTTAAGTGTTCACATTTAAAAAAATAATATACACTAGAAAAAAATTAGAATGTGGTTTTAATCTTATGTAATTGATAAGACTATGATAGTAAAAAAGCATTGAAAAAAATCTTTATTAAAAATTATTTTGAAAAATTGTTATAATTTAAATTTTATTTTAGTTATATCTTAAAAAGTATTTAAAACTTTGTAAAAAGATACAAATGGCCATCCATAGGTAATCTTTAAGTTAACAAGAGCTTTTTTAAGTTTTCCAAAAGCATATTGTATTTTGAAATATGGCATACTAAATTGCTTTTTTAAGAATTTAAATTAGTTGTGCACCCCTAATACCAATGAAGATAAGTTATAACACACTAAACGTTATTTAAACAGTATAATACCTGAAGTAGTCAAAAAGTATCAAAAAATATTTAATTTAGTTTTTCTAGTAAAAGACTATTAAAGGGTAGCCACTTAAAGTTAGATCAAGCTAGTTTGGTTTGAGTCTACGAGAAAAACAGTAATAGCTAAAAGTAGAAGAAAAAAAAAAAGTTCAGTAAACCAAGGGTCTTTTTAGTTAAAAAAAACTGTCTTCTGTGAGCAAAAACTATTCCTAACAAGCATAAACTATCCTGAGTCATTCTGTGTTATCTTAAATCATCTACAAAATATTTATTTTAAAATTTTCAATACTAATGAAAACCAAGTTTTTTAACAAAATTGGTTATAGTAGAAAAAATATTTAAACTGTATATTATTATAATCTATAAAAAATATGTCCTGAGATTCTTTAAAGTCATAAAAGTATCCGAAGTCAGCCTGAGTTAAAAAAACATCCTGAGTTATCGTAATCTGTCTAGAGTCATCCTGAGATTTTTTAAAATTTCAAAATATCATGATTTATCATGAGTATATGGCAACCCTATAAAGTGTAAAGTAAATCAAGTAACAGTAATCAAAAAATATTAAGTTATGCCATATGATTCGTTCAAAAAATATATACACTTATTTGTCTTTAGTTGAAAATATTGCTCAGTTTACTGTAACGTAACTATTCTATATATTATAAGGTTTCCATGGGAAAAAATTTCAACCTTTTAAAATATTAAAAAAATCTTATTATTATGTTATTTCATTAATATTAAAAAAAAAAATCTCATTAAAACCCGGTTACTAATAGAATAGGTTATTTGCACTTTCAATAACACTTAAAGTACATATATACAAAGTATTTACAAGGATTTAAAAAACAGAAGAATATTTAGTAACAAATAAAAATGTGAACACTTACAACTAAGGTCAATGGATTGGTGTGTAAAAAAACCTTTCGGTCATGAGCGTCACACCATTTTTTTGTAAGCAACTTTCGATTAGTTTTTATAATTTGAACTATCTTAAATTAGAAAAAAAAAGCTCAAGGCAACATGTGTAAAAAAAATGGTTATGTACAGTTTTTTATAATAAAACTTCTTACATAACCGTCGATGATAGATAAGTTTTGCTAGATTATGTTTATTGGATTATTTATTAGTAACTAAACTATAATTATTTACTCTGAAGCTGTTTCACATCAGGTATAAATTTTTACGATGTAAAAACGACATTAATTGAAATATGTTATATAAAAAAGGTTTCTCGCTTAATTATAATAACAATGTTGTTAACAAATACGTGTAAAGTAAATGCTTTAAAAATAAATACATGAATTCAAAAAGATGATTCATCTTTGCCAACGGAAATTCATTGTCTACGTTTCAAAAAAAAACGTTTAAAAACTTTTACTTTGGAGACAATCAATTACTTTGCAACCTTTATAAAGTTTAAATTACAAATTTTGTTGAACTTGGGCTACACGTACAAAATCACTTAAAAAAAAAGCTAGAATTAGATTTGCTTCTGAAGTAAGACACCTGATTTGATCGGTTTATTTTTAAATATTTATTAATCAAAACATGAGAAATATAAACAAAAACTTGTGCTAAAGTACATCTAAGTGAAAGTTTATAAACCAAAAATATTTGCAAAGTTGTTAGAAAAAACTAGCAAAATAACAAGAGTAAAGATATTTTTGGAAATAAGGGTTTATGTTCTTATGGTAAGCGATCCATCTTGATGCCATGGTTGCGGTATCATGGTTTCCATCATAGTATTCCAGGGTTTCTTAAATTTTACTTCCAAATTATTTATCAAATGTTGAACCATTTTCTTATCGACCAAATCAACTACGTCATCGCTCGAACACGAAACTTTGTGACGCAATATCCCTGAAATTAAATAAGAAAAAAATACATTTTGTGTAAAAATTACTTAAACTTTATATAAAAAATTTGAAGCTAAAAGTATGTTAAAAAACATCCTAGCGAAGCGAGTTTTCTGGAATATGTAACAAAAATAATTTGCATATTACTTTTTCTTTATTGAACTCACATATAATTTTCAAGTTAACACAGTTTTAACGTGTAAAAAAGAAGTACTTCAAGAAAAGAATAGCAGTTAAAGTAAATGAATTTGTGTATTTACTAAAGATGATCCATATATACTAAAAATTGAAAGTTATTTTGAAATAAATAAATATATAAAATGGATTGTATGTATCTAATATCAATTATTTATCTACAATAATTAATTAAGCTAGTGTTGAAATTAAAGTTTTGAAGTTGAAAGTGAGTGGGCTATATATTTAAATGTATTTTAAGCATATTTTGGAGTAAGTGAAATTTTACGCCGAAATAAATTAGGATAGTAAACTAAATACTGTTAAAGTATAAGTTAAAGTAATGAAAATTTAAAAGCATTTTAAAATAAACTTTTTTAAACAAAACTTTAATTTAAAACAAATAAACATTAAACAATACAATATGTTATAATTACTATAAAAATATGTCTTTTTTTGTATTGAAAAATTTTAAACTTATTAAAAACAAGTCTAACCGCCGGTAAAAACGTCTTCCAGATAAAAGTTGTACATTTCAGTGAACTTGGAAGCGCAAGCCAGCTTACTCAGCATTTTAACGCTGAAAGTGTACATCGGGCCTGAACAGAAAGCCGGCCAATAATCTTCGCTGTACATGCTTTTTGGTATGTACCTGTAAAGTTTTAAGTTTTGGATGATGGTGAACAAATTGGTTTAAATTGGCAAAAACGCATGTATAACTCTCTATTGGTTTAAATTAGCTGAACTACCTGGATAAATGAGAAAAAAATCTAAATTTTTGTTAAGAAAATTAATTTGTTCACAATATTTTCAAATTTAAATAATTTATTGCTAAAGTTTTCTTATTTGTATTTTTGTTGTTCGGGCGATTTTAGTGTGTCGGAAAAAAAAAACTAGAAAGGTGGCTAACAGAAGGTGGGACAATTTTTTAATTTAAACCAGTAAGGGAACGATAATAGCTAACTTGTACTAGATACTCTTGGGTTTAAAATAAACTATGATTTTTTATCTTTTATTAAAATGGAAGGTTATGAAAATGAGCATAAAAATCCCTAACCTAAGTCAATCTTCAAATATAAAAATGAAGTAAACAAAACCGATTTTGAGTAATACGGTAATAAATATTGAACTTCGATCAACAACAACAGCATCCGAGACAACCTACGACCGGTTTCGTCCTTTTTAGGACTTATTGGAAAGACATAGTTGCGAAAAACCGCTACTGAGATCTTACCGAGCGGGAATAAGTACAAAGTACTGAAGCGATCGTTTGTGGGTAAAGTTGAAAAAATTGCATTTTTAGTTTTACAGCTAACACACTTGTTATATTTTTTTATTTTAAAACTATCAAAGCTTTTTTTAAATTCTATTTGCTAAATACAAGGTTTTAGTTCTAATATTTTGTTTTAATCTGAAAGTTTTAAGCTATATATTATTCAAATATATTGAATAAGGTTGTTGTAAGTAATAAAGTAAATGTCTATGGAAGCTGAAATCAAAGCTTTGATTGAATGTTCCAAAATATGAAAACTGTTGAAAGAAAAGTTGATTGCGTTTGGATGTAGAAAAGACAATGAATTCAACTCACTCCAGGCTGATATTTGTAGAATAAAAACTGAGTATAATGAAAAAAGTAAAAGCATTGAAAAGAGTATTGTTGAAATTCAGAATGATGACAAATATGTGATGTTTAGTAACAGAGTTATTTCTTTAGAAGAAAAAGTCACAGAGTTACAAAGAAGTTTTTTGGAATTCAAAACAGAGTTTTCTTCCAAATTTGAAAAATTTGAATCAAAGTTTTCTACATATGTTGATGCAATGGAAACGATGAAACCAAAAGACTTTTATTCCAAAATCAATACTAAAATTAACAGTTTTGAAGCAACTTATGCTGATATTGTCAAAAACAAGCCAGTTGAAGTTCTTACAATAAACTTGATGTTGTAAAAGGTAAAATAGAAGCTGATAACGAACAAAAGCAGATTGAGAAAAAAAGATTAAATATAATCGTATTTAATATTCCTGAAAATAAAGGTGTTCCTCAACTTGATGGCTGCAAGAAAGATTTCAAAGTCCTACAAGAAGTTTTAGGTGAAAATAAAATCGAGAAACACGAACTAAAATCCTTATACCGTATAGGTAAATTTGAAGATGGAAAAATCAGACCTATAATTGTAAAACTCAATGACAAAAAAGCTAAAGAAAGACTTATTAAACTGAGAAATCTCAAGTATGTGACAAATGAATTTGAAGTTAAAATCTACATAAACCAAGATCGAACCATTGAACAACTGAAAAAATTTAAGAAGCCAAGAGAAGAATTAAAAAGAAAACAAGTTTTAGCAGAACAAAATAATCTCAACATAAAATATTTGATAAAGAACAATGAGATAGTGGAAGCTACGAATCATCTTTTTCGATTCGACACCCAGAGGCTCTGGGATTAATAGGACAGACTGTAAGTCAGACGTTTTAAACTTTTATAAAAATCTATCTGCTAGTTCTGACAAGATTAATCAGTCTTCTATAAATAGTTATATTAACAGTAGTTTAAAGATTTTTTATACTAATATAAGATCTGTTTTAAATAAAGTTGATATTTTAGAAAATTATTTATATATGAAAGATATTGACTTATTTTTTTAACTGAAACATGGTTGACTTCTAAAGTCAACGATGCCGTTATTTGTCCTCGTAATTATAACATTGTCCGAAACGATAGGAAAAGTAGGGGTGGAGGTGTTGCAGTTCTCTACAAAGATTTCTTTAAAGTTTTTAGTGTTAAAAATGATATAAACTTGATTAATACCCTTGGTTTTGAATATTTATGTATAGATGTGATTTTTTTAAAGACTATACTAAGATTTTTTATGTATCTACCTTCCTCCACTGGCTGCGAAATGTGCCCCAACTGTTAAAAATGTAATTAAACTGATTAAGTTGTTTTTGCCGGATAGCTATTCTTATCTTATTCTTGGGGATTTCAATCTGCCAAACATTAACTGGAGAATTCCTTATACAAGCTTTAATGAACCCCATGAATTTTTTCTTGATTTCTGCACAGATAATTTTTTAACTCAAGTAATTGAAAAACCAACTCATAAAAGTGGAAACATACTCGATTTATTAATTTGCAACCATTTGGGTTTAGATAAAATAACATCTCTTTTAACTAGCTTCCCATTAACAACCACGTGTGACCACAACTTGATCTCATTTAACATTAAAACTGAAAGTCAAAAAATACATAATTCTAAAGTAGTTTCATATAATCTTAAAAAGGCTGGTTTTAAAAATATTAACAAATACTTATCAAACATTCATTGGACTTCATTATTTAATAAATCAAAAAATCTCCAACAGTTTTATGACCAATTTATCGACTTAATTCAAACTTCAATTAAACTCTTTATTCCACCTTATCCTAAAAATAACAAATGCAAAAAATATCCATCTAACATTAAAAAATTATTAAAAGAAAAACTATTCTTTACAAAAAAAGTAAGAAAAATAAATCATTCTCCAAAGACTATAAAATTAAATCAAAAGAATATGAATTAGCTGTTAAAAAATACAATTTAGAATATGAAAAATCATTCTGCACTAACCCAAATTTAAAAAAGTTTTATAGCTACGTTAAATCTAAAATTAAATTAAATACTTCATTTCCCTATTTGATCACCATAAAAACAAAACAGTAATTTCAGATTTTGAAAGAGCCACACTCTTCAATAAAAATTTTCAAAATGTATTTAAACAAGATCAAAATCATCAAAGTTTTAAGCAACCTAAAAAAACATGCAGTAAAATGAAAAGTTTTATTATAAGTTCTGGAGACATTAACACATCGACGAAGCATCTTAAAGATAAAATTATTAGAACGCCAGAGAAAACTCCACCTTATTTTATTAAGCATGCTATTCCATTATTAGTTTTTCCTTTATTATTAATTTTTAATTGCTCCCTAGCATTGTCAGAAATACCAAAACAATGGAAAACATCTTATGTAATTCCAGTATACAAAAAAGGTATCAAACACGACCCATTAAATTATAGGCCAATATCCTTAACCAGTAAGTTTTTCCGAATTTTTGAACACATTAATTCCCAAAAAATATTTAACCACCTCTTCTACTTTAATTTATTAACACCAAAATAATTTGGCTTTGTTCCCCACCGATCATCAGGAATTCAATTATTAACATGTTTACATACTTGGCTAATAACTTACTTAAACAATGAATCAGTCACAGTAGTCTATACTGACATCAAAAAAGCTTCTGACTCTGTGTCACACATTAGATTATTAAAAATTATGACTCAATATGGTTTTGATTTGATGATAACTTAGTGAATTGGTTAAGAGAATTTTTAAATAATAGGACACAAAGTTTACTCATTAACAACACATTATCAGATCCTCTAAAAATTCACAGTGGAGTACCACAAGGTGGAGTCATTGGTCCTCTTCTCTTTTTAATTTACATCAACGATATCACTTTTAATACTCACATTCAAAGCGAAATAAGTCTATTTGCAGATGACGCAAAAGTATTTAGCAAGTCAGAAACTTCTTTACAAATAACATTAGATAATATTCACGAAAGGCTAAAAACAAGAAAACTTGATTTAAATCCAAAAAAATGCCAAGTTCTAACCATCAATAAAAATAAACCCTTCTCTATTAACCTTTTAATTAATAAAACTAAAATACCAGCAGTAAAATCTTTTAAAGACTTGGGAATACATATATCTGAAAATCTAAAATGGAATAAACATATAAGTTATTTATACAAAATTGCTCAAAACTCATCATATCAAATACTTAAAAGTTTTAAGACCAGTTCTGCTAGTATTCTCACTAAACTATTTAAAATCTACGTTCGCCCTAAACTCGAATACAATACCCCAATATGGTCACCCTATTTAAAAAAAGACATTATTAGGATTGAGTCTGTGCAGAGAAATTTTACCCGTTTTGTTTGTATTAGATGCAACATTTCAAATACCTCATACAAAGATAGATTGGTGAAACTCAGATTGGAGTCTCTAGAGTATAGAAGATGGCAGTTTGACTTGATAACACTTTTTAAAATTGTTAATGGTAAATATAAAGAATTTTTCAATCAGTTTTTTGTTTTTTCTAGGACCAATTATAATTTGAGAGGAAATAATAAAAAAAACAAAATGTAAATATAATTTTAATAACAGTCAGTGGCAAAATTCTTTTTTCTGCAGAACAATAAATATGTGGAATAAGTTACCGCAGGATGTGGTTTCGTGTGGGAGGGTGGAACAATTTCGATTAAAACTAAAAAAATTCGATTTAAATAATATAAACACAAGTAAAATACAGTGATTAACGAATAAAAATTCATTTCAAAATATTAGTATTACTAAGATCAATTTTTCTTTCTTACGCCTTCCCCCTACAGATTATAAGTTTTTATATATAATTTTTGTAAATGTGCAATATTTTCTAGTCTATGCATAGGTTTTTATATGAGAATTTGTTCCGTTTTGTTCTATGTGTATACTAAGTTATTATTTATAGTACAGGACTATTTGTTTGTAATTTTTTTTTACTGTGTTGTTTTTAGATTTTAATTTTCTTTGAATGTAATTTGTTTGTTTCTTTTTTCGTGTGTATCGTTTAAGCGGCTCGGGTTTTAATGCCCGAGTCCATGTTTGCACAACAAACTCCAATAATAATAATAATGATAATAATAATAATAATAATAATAATAATAATAATATATGATTAGACTTCATTTTATGAAAGTATATTTTTGTTGGATGTCTTATTAAGACAAGTATTAGACCTTTTAGTTTTAATAATACTAAAAAATCTAATAAGTGTTAATTCTTACCACTTCGAAGACTTGTATCTATGAGGTGAAAACCCTTTATTGACCAAAAATCCACAAAACATTTTGTTTTCATTTTCACTAACTTTCAAGTTATAAAAAGTATTAAACACTTTGTACACGTCAATGAAACAATCGTCATCAGTTACCGTTATCCAATCAGCTTCGAGATTTTTCGAACCGATTTGATTGTTGAGCCAATTTAAACTTGATATCACCTTAAAAACTTTTGTTTTAGTCAACTTTAAAATAACAACAATGTCTAAATACTTTTTTTTTTATATATAAACGAAACAAAGCTAAATGTAGAGAAGTATTATCTAATCAGCTTCTATATATATATATATGTATATTTTTAAAACTTAATTAGCTTCCATATTTACACAACATCGTTTTTTTTTGTTGAATATTCTGTTTTCTGAATTTTAAGTGTTACGTTAAGTTGATATAAGTTGAGTTCATTTGTTTTATACTAACTTCTAAACTTAATTCGTCTTTTATATAGAGTATTTTATAATTAAAATGTAATTAAGTTTTTCTTTAAATTTTGAAATTCCTATTTTGTTTTTATATTCTATAAACTAAATTTGTATGAAATCTGTTTAAACACGTTTTATAAATTTGAATTTTAAGTAATTGGTAAAACAGTACAAGTACAGTAAAACATTTTGCTCTGTTATTTGAGATAAAATGAAAATATTTTTTCGAAATTTTGATTTATAAATTTTTAATAAGTTAAATTAAATCATAAATAAAAAGTAAACAAAGTTTAAGATTTGTATCAAAATTAAAGTATACAGACACTAACTTTTATTGGTAGAGCTTTATAATTGTCAGTATAATTACATTGAAGAATGTCACCATAAAACCCATTTTCTTTTTTTAAAGAACGCTCTATAGATTCGTGACTATTAAACTGCTTATTTATTTCTCCTACAGCGAATACAATGGAGTATTGGGCATTGTAAAGTCTACAAGTTTTACAAGCATCAGATTTAAGTCAAATTGAATAATTAAATATAATCAAAAGAGTAGATTGAATTTTTATCAACATAAAGCCTAATAAAAAAACTTTATAATACAAAAGCAGATATTTTATTCTGTGCATTGATACAATAAGTATTTCAAATACACTAACTTGTATATAGATCCCCAAGTTGATCTGATCACATTTCTATTTTTGATGTTTCCGGCAGCAGATTTTACGATGTATATCGTTTTTGAATAGTTGTTATTACCTTCTATTTCCCTAAGGCTTTTCCAAGGCAGCAAAGTAGAACATTCTGGCATTGCAATGGGCTTTTCTGTGTTCTGAAACATAATACTTGTCATAAAACTACATGTTTGTTCAAAGCGTTAGTTAACAGTATATGATCAAAATAAATAGATTAAAGTTAAAGCGTAAACATAAGAAAATTAAAGCACAGCTATTACGATAAAAGTACTATTACTACAGTCTTAAATTATTATAAACATTATAAAGATTCTGTATCTAAAACTGTTAAACTGAGTCTTAAGCGTTTCTAGTTAAACTATTTTAACTTTATTACTATTTCATTTTGTAAATGAACATCAGCATTTATTTTTAGCTTTAATTAAATTTTACCATAAAAAAGCCTTAAATTAAAAACAAATATATAATTTTTTAATTACAGAGTATACATTGAATATAGTAGTTATTCATTTACAACTTTTAATAAAACAGGTTGCTCAAAGTAGTTCAACCAATTCTCTGGACTAAACCTAATCAAATCAACTTAAATAAAAAAATGTTTGTGTTCTTTTCTATACTTTTGAAAAAATAGTATTATTTAAACTACTCATACAAACTAAAACAATAATGGTTTATTATCTATCAAAATAAACTACGTAAAATTATTCAAAATATCGCAATATATAAGTTAAACACTATTAAAAACTTAAAGATTAAAAATTGTTCCAAAATTTCCGAGACTAATTAGTAAACACAATTAAAATAGAAATGACCAAACAAGTTTGTTAGCATGTGGATAAAAAATACAACCTAACATTACTAAAATATACTGAAAGTACAAATTGAAGTTTAAACAGTTAAAGTGAAAGTTTATTTTGTTTATAATTAAAGCAAAAAATATTAATTCAAACTAGCAAAAACCATAACTAGCATACAAACTAGATTTAGTATTTTGCTTTACACGCTTTGTGTCTAAAATTATTGGCAACTTTTGTTAAAACAATTGAATTTTCTAAATCTTACTTTAGCAAATTTTTCGGGAAGCTTATTGAACCCTTTTTCTGGCATGTTATCGCACTTGGCTGAAACGAAATTTAAACACTCTTCTTTTTTCTCTATTGGTTTAGTTTTTTTGTTGATAGTAACGTTTAACCGTTTTGAAAACTTGTGAGTTGAAAGTGAAAAGTTTACACTTTTTACTGGAGTGAATTTTGCAGTTGTTTTAATCTTATTCTCATCCTTCGCTGTTCTACTAAGCATTCTAGAGCTTAAATAGAGTACGCAAACAATTGTTGCACAGCAGCAGAACAAGAAAAACCGATGCTGTTTATTTGGTTTAAATGTTCTTTTCATTTGTTTTAATTTTAAAATTTTTCTGTAAAAGTAAAACTAAATAGGTGTGGTGTAACTTAAAAAACTAATAAGTAAAAATGATTTGAACATTAACCTGCTATTGTACTTGACTAAAAACAAACAAGACCTTTTACTTAACATAAATGTACTTCAACATTTGTGTTTAGTAAAAGACCTTGTTTATTTTTAATCAAGTAGAAATTATCAAGATTTTTAAAAGATGATTCATGTTTTGCAAACGGAAACTAGCTGTCTCAGTGCAAGGAAATTCGTTGCAAAGACTGTTAAGATGTTATACAGCAGACAGAATAGAAAGGTTTTACAGGTTCATATTGTTTACAAAAAAGAAATTAAGACAAAAGTATTGATATCACTAAAGTATTACTCATTTAAATAAATAAAAAGTTCCTATGACCTGTTTACAACTAAAACAAAAATAATTTAAATTGTTTAAAAAAATCATGCTGCAATAAAATAGTTCCATAAATACAAAAGTCAATGTAGTTTTAAACCTTAGTTTTTATTCTAGTTTAAATCTTTGCAGTTTTCATAACTTTCTAATTCTATATCTAACCCAAATTTTATTTAAGAAATACTTATTACTTAACTTTGTTCAACTGAATATAATTTTTATTTTGCAAAGTTAGATATAACAAGTAAAATAAAGTTTTCAAATACCAACTAAGTCATACTAAAAGTAAACTAAATTTTTTAAAACTGAAAAGGCTCCTAAAAAGTTTAGGTAGTATCATTTAAAATGCCTTATAATCAATTTTTCAAAAAAGTTTAGTACAATACAGCAACTTTTTATTTGATTCATTTAAGCTTAAAATGTTTATTTTAAATATCGTATAAAAACTTCAACTACAGTAGAAAACAAGAAAGATTTTAAAATTGAAAATCTGACCAATGATTAAGTTTTTTAAATGTACTTCTATAGATGCGTAATATTATCTATTGGTTTTTACTGATAAAAATAACTTTTATTCTTAAGTTGACAATAAATTGATAAAGATACTTGTTAGTACACATCTGTTTTATAATATATTTTTTTTAGAAAGTTTTATCATCTTAATTTTGAATAGATAGCTTATAAAGTTTACTTATTAGTTCTGATTTATAATTTGTTAAAACAATACTTATGACTATTTTTTTGTACGTAAATAATATATCGAACTTTTTACTGGTTTATCAGTTCTAATTTCATTGATACTAAACTTTATGCTCATTCTTAGTCATAATAGTCCCTTTCTCGTGATATTAGCCTAAAGAGTCGAATTTAAATACTACAAAACATTTTAGTTCTTTTTTGTATAATTTTTTTTTAATAGTTACAATAAATGTAACTTAGGATAATTTTATATGGTTGTACTTAAGTTTAAGATTTTCTTTTTCTTTTAATTCTTTGAAATTGTAACGTACAAATATTAACTAAGCAATTTTCAAAAGTAATTCCGTGAAAAATAAGCAATGATATTGTTTAATAAATATTAAAGTTTTTAAAACCTAGTTTTTGAAAACCCCAGTTTAGAATACAAGTTCATAATGTTACCAAATGAAGATTTACTTTTTAAGCTAAGTGTACTTTATAAAAAATCAGACATGACATAACATATATTGATAGACTTTTTAATTAAAAATAAGTGATATCGTTTAGATCCGCTTTCGTTGTTTTAAAATTTAAGCAATTTTTTAAATTTCAATTAGTTTTCTGTTTTTTTGAATAGCTTTTAATACTTTAAGAGTTTTTTTTTCAGCTCAACTAGTGTTTTTTGTTAAGCTAAATTCAAGTTCTAAGACATAAGTTTACCTGAATAACTTGCTTTTAAATAGTTTTTGACTCACAATTTTACTAATCTTACAGTTTGTAGAACTATATATTGTTTATTTAGATGAACTTAGTTATGTAATTTTTTCTAAGATAAACAATAGATTTAAATTTGAGGTTCTAAATTGAACAAAAATAGTTCTCAACTTATTTGAAAATAAGGAGACAAAAATACAACATTAATTAATCAAAATTTTATTTGCAAAACTCAGTTTCACCCTTTAAGGGATCTTCAGTTACAATTTAAATCTGAAAAATAAAAGTAAAACAAAACATGGAAGATACTAAAAAGTAAAACAAAATAAGTGAATTATAATTTGTACCTTGTGATGTTTAGAAAGTTTTGAGTCTTAAACATTAAAATTGTATGTACTTGAATTATTTAATATTTGAAAACTTTAACTTAGGTATTGAACATAAAACTACTAAATTAAAAAAATACAATCAGCTTAAAGTAAATAAATAAACTAAATGACTTACATATTACCATGAATAAAGGGATTTGAATTGAATATATAAGTTGATAAACTATTAGCTGTCTGGAGCTAAATTATACTAGATTAAAATTGCATTGAAAATTTTTTAGAATAACATCGCTTCTATTATTATGACGTAACTAATGTATATTTTGAACTAAGTTAATGTTATAATTTAGTTTTTATAATTTAAAGCTGGGTTTTTTTTTATTATTTAAAAGGGACTAAAAACGTTATGTACTAACAAGTTAAAATGAATTTAAGTAAATAAAATGACATGCAAAACTAAATATCAAGCGCTTAAGTCTTAAAGTGAAGTTATTTTAAGTGTGGACAATTAGCAAACAGTTCGTATATTTTGTTTAAGTTCTTTATTTTATTGGCTCTGGCTATTTCTAGTTTTTCTAGGCTGCAAGTGCTGCATATGCTGTGGATTTTTCTTACCTCCCCGATGTGGTGGATGATACTCCATTTGGTGTTATGTTCAATATTGTTGTTTTTTAAAAACCAGATGTATTTAGCTAGTTCGGTGGTGTTTTCTTTATAGGTGTTAAAACTATGGTTATGGTTGTAGCATCTGCTTTTAAAAGTATTAGCAGTGCTCCCAATGTATTCTTTTGATTCCTTGTTTGATATTACGGTGGCTTTGTAGATAACATTTTTTATAAGGCATTTGTTGTTCAAAGGACAGGAGATTTTAGATCGGCAGTTACATGTAAGGGTGTTATTGATTTTGTTTTTTTCTTTATTGGAAATATTATTTAAGGTTTTATTATTGTGTTTTTGTATTATAACTTTGATATTATTCATACAGCTGTATGATATTTTGCAATTATTTCTGTTTATAATTTTGTTGAGTACTTCATTGTTTTTAAAATGTATATCGATGAGTTGGAAGAATACTTTCCCTAAATTTGTTTTAACGGATTGGCAGAAGGGTGGGTTGAAGTAGATAATTTTTCTTGGTCGGTTTCTTTTCTTTTTAGTTTGAGGGTTTTTATTTTCTGAGTATTTTAGTATGTGTTTAAAATTTGAATCATTTATAGCTTTTTGGTATGTGTTTACATAGTTTTTAAATATTTTTTCAATTTTAGAGAGTTTGTTAATCCGTTTTTTAATCATTTCTGGGAGGTTTTTTTTTATAAATATTGGGTGGTTAGATTTTTTATTGATATATTTAAC
Organism: Thalia democratica; assembly: GCF_965202585.1. NCBI lineage: Eukaryota > Metazoa > Chordata > Thaliacea > Salpida > Salpidae > Thalia > Thalia democratica. Next base: position 8,152 of record NW_028139972.1, on the reverse strand, counting down.
ATCTGAGTTTTCCTTACGGTATGGTTTATATTCGTCGTCAGTGAGGTTTAGAGTTGTATCTAGGAAGTTGCATGCGGTTGCGCCGATATCAATAGTTATTTTAATTCTGATTTCCTTAAATAGCTCGATTGTTTTCTTTTTGGTATTTTCTAAAGTTTGGTTACTTTTTCGCTCGATGATAGCTAGGCCGTCGTCTCTATATAAACCGATTTAATTATTTTTATAGAGGGATTTAAGGTGGTTTAGGGCATAAAGGCCTATAAGGTCACAGATCTCTGTGCCAAAAAATGATCCCATTGGTACATCAAATAATGTGTTGCCGTCTTTTTTAATCCATGTTTTGTTGTTAAATGTTAGAATTGTTTTACATGCGTGTTTGATTAAACTTATATCTTTGTCTTCTATACTAGTGTATGTTCTTGCAAAGCTTATGGCTTTCATCAAGTGCTCTTCTTTTATACTGGGGTAAAAACTAACTATGTCAAAATTAACAAAGCATTTAGTATTTTTATTTTTGATATTATTAAACCATGATATAAGATCGTGAGAATTCTTCCATTGTATAAGAGAAGATTTGTATCTTATTTCATTTACTGTTTTTTCTAAAATAGTTTTACTAATTCTACCGAGTTCGTTTTTTCCGGGGTTGAGGATTCTACATTCGATGTTAAAAGGAAAGTTTTTTTTGTGATCTTTTATAGTAATGAATGCATCTGCAGCTGAAAATTTAGGTATTTTTTTGTTTTTGTATTTTCTCTCACATATAATTTTTTCAGATTCTAGGTTTATTTTGTTGATTAAGTCTTCATTAGGAATTTTGTATGTTTTGGTTAAGTTGTCGGTTATTAGTTTGTTGTAAAGTTTTGGGCTTGTCTGATATAAATTTCTTGTTTTGTCGGCGAAAAGTATTACTTTGCTTTTGATAAGTAGTTTGTTTAGGTCTTGTTTTAGCTTTTTCTGAAAATTTGACTTATACGAGGTAAATTTTGTGTTTTTAATGGTATCGAATAGATAAACTGATAAACAATTAAAAGTTATTTTCTTCGGTTTTTTTGATAAAAGATCGGAACAAAACGATTTCGTTGCAATAAATAACAACTGCTTTAAAAGGACTAATTTATCAAAATTAACCATATAGTTCAATAGAGTTCTTATAAAAATAAAGTCAATAATAAGTTGTTCACTGAAGACGGACTTTTGTCTGAAAGCGTTCTGAACTAAACTAATATGCAATAAATTTGTAGATTTTTAAAACTATCGTTAGATTTTTCTAATAAAAATAAAGTGAAATAAAAATTTAGGATTTCTAGGAGTTATACGAGAATTTGTGTTTCAGAATTATAATACATTTATACAAAAGTTATTTTTATATAAGAAATAGTTTTAAGTATTTCAATTTATATAAACATAAAGCTTACTAGCATTAAAGTATCAGCTCACAAACACAACCAAAAAATTTATATATTTATTTTATTTTAGAATTAACATAAATGTACTATAAAACTTTGTTTAGATAATAACAATTTATTATTGCATTTTAAACTGTTTAAGTTAAAAACGATGATAATTAATTTGTCATAAGAATAATTACAATTAATAACAAATAAATATAAAATAATAAAAACAAATAGATAATTTTTTAATGGTTACTACCGTTTAAAAGCTTGATAATAATTGTTAAAATTATTAATAGATATTTTTACATAGTCTTACTTAGTCTTTTCAAATCGTTAAAAGTAAATTATGTTGGTCATTGCATACAATTTCATTCATTTTTAAACAAAATCGAAAATAAGAAACTCATACTCTAAACGATCATTAAAATTAACAACATAAAATTATTCAACTGATAGTTTTTGGAAAAAAGTAATTACTAGCAGTAAACTTCATCTATTATTGAAAACTTTTTACAAAAACACAAATCTTGATTATGGTCAATACAAAGGACCGTATAATACTGATGAAAAAGTTGTTCTCAAGCACTTACCTGAATCCTGTTTGAAAAAGGTCTATGCTAACTTTAACAGATTATTATATATTAATGGTTAATAATAGATACAGTATATAATTTTAAATCTGACTGTTATAAAACTAATATAGTCTTTTTAACTATTAGATCTAAACTATGATAAAGTAAAACACAGAGTTAAATAACTCATTAAAGTATAAAGCACTCAAATGAAACTTATAGAAACACTGAATACTGATTCATAAGATTAAACCGTTGTTAAACTTTCGAGAAAAAAATTAAATAATTCCGTCACGATATTATGTTTTAATACATTAACATCAAAAAAATTCTTTTACCTTGCATTGCAATACGAATTAGTTTTAAAATTACCTTAAATCTTTTCAGCACAGTATACTTTTCTTTATTGGATTTCTTTTTTTCTTGATCGTAGTTAATTATTTAGGAAGTTTTACTTCAAAAATTTTTAAAAGAAATCTGCAATATTTTTGCATAAAAAAATCTACGACTAGTTTCAAAAAATCATTTTCAAGTAAATATAAGAATTATGTACAAAGCATTTTTAGTTTAGTATAAACAATGAACTTCACCGCACGATCAACAACAACAGCATGCGAGACAATCCTACGACCGGTTTCGTCCTTATTAGGACTCATCAGGCAGGAATAGTCGCGAGAAACCGCTGTTGTGGTCTAACCAAGTGGGGTTAAGTACAAAGTACTGAAGCAACCGTTTGTAGGTAAAGTCCGAAAAATTGACGCAGGCAAATCTTCACAACCCAACGTCTTAGACATTGTAAGCTTAATGTGAGATTTTACTCTCCACGCTCGTTTTATCAGTTTTAGCCAGTATTTATTTCGGCCATCGTCAACAAGTTGAGATGTTTTATGCCATCGAATATAAACAATGAACTTCACCGCACGATCAACGACAACAGCATCCGAGACAATCCTACGACCGGTTTCGTCCTTATTAGGACTCATCAGGCAGGAATAGTCGCGAGAAACCGCTTTTAGTATAAAAAAGTGAAAACATACGATATAGTGACGTAACATTCATCTTTAATTTTAGTTAAAAAATAATAACATTTTATACCACTTGAATTAGTTTTCTTGAGATAAAGTAACTTTTTTACGTACCAATTGAAATTTTAAAAGTAAGGTTTAAATAAAAAAGGAGTGTAACGCTATCTGCCCTGCGTTGTGATAATAGTTAATAAATTTACAAAATAACTAGTTGTAAACACTGACAAGTTTAAATTTATTAAAGCACTATGACGTTTGCTTAACGACGAATTTTTAGTACAAAATGCTATTCTTGTTGTAGCAACGGTCAGTTTTATTTATAAACTCTTGTTGATGACATTGAATTGGAACTTTTAGTGGATTGCAGTTGAGTGTTTAAACTTTTGTAAATTTGTTACTTTAAAAGAAGTACCAAATTATAGATTAAACTTTGTTGCTTATTGAAGAAATTATTAAATTATTCTTCAGCTTTATCAACTTTTTGTATAATTTTTACTTGAGTTAATACGTATTTTTTAAATCACATTTGTTATTAAATATTGTTGATTAAACTGTGCTGTATAAATTATAACCGGTTGTTTTTAGTTTAAGCTACTATTTAAGTGATTACTATACCATTAGAATGATTAAGACTAAGAAGGGCTTAAGACATAAAAATAAGTTAACGGGTCATGCGGATACTGAGCCATCAGTATCCGCTGACTTCAATGGCGACTCTGACTTGATATCGAACTCACAATCTCCCAGCAATATTCAAGCGACAATAAACAGCGCTCATGAAACAGAAGTAAGCGCGCAGACTAGGGACAATAATGAAATTGTAGATTTTAATGCTATAGATGAAGTTGACTTAGACGTTGAGGATTTAGCTCACTTACTAGAGCAAGCTAAGGTTTTAGAGAAAAAAAATAAACTAAAAAATGAACTAAAAGCTATTTATTGAAGATTAGATACCAATAAGACCATAAATGACAGCGGCCTCACCCTTAACAATCACACCTCGCACGCTTTAGGTGAAATGTCAACACAAATAAGTTTCAAGAAAAAAACTCTTGAAAATTGTAAGCTTTTTCAAAAAATTGATGCCGTACGCGATCCGGCTGTGGAGTTACGTTTTTTTGAAGACCGGTGTACGGCTTATGGTATAACATCTGAAATGGAGAAGTTTGAAATTCTCCAGAGAATTTGGCCCCGTTCAGATATAATTGACTTCGTTGAAACACACGACGAAGACAGAACTTATAGCAGTCTTGTTAACTTTTTACAAGGGAAAGGAAGCAAATTGCCTCGCATATTAGGTGCAAGCCCATCATGGCCAGAGCCAGTTCAATTCCAGGACTTGTTTTTGGCAGCTAAGCAATGGGCAAAGTCTAAAGAGGAAGACAGAATTAAATACTTTATGCACAGACATGCCCCTAATAATTTAAAAAACAAAATAAAGGAATGTTTTGGGCTTGAATATAATGAGTTTATTAGGCGCACGGAATTTATATGCGACATTGAAGAACAGAGGGTCTTTGAAAATGCTAAAAACTTTTCATACGAACCTCAGCGATTTAAGCACAATAAGAGATATTACAAACAAAAATGGCATGAGAACATTCCACAAAAAAGGGAACATTTCCGCAGCTATGAACACAGTCGTAGTCAGGGGTATTTCGGGGAAGGGTATAACAAGCGCACGAATTACGAACAAAACGCGCTTTGTCACAAACATGCAAAGTTTGGAGATAGGGCAGACTATTGTGCTGCAGTTTCAACTTGCCCTATGTCCCCGTTACGGCAACAACACGATCAAAAAAACGATTTCCCATCTTCAAAACAATGAGAGGACATGAGGATGGGAACAGAGTTCCTCTTAATAAGCCTGTAGAATCCGTACCAATTCGTCCCTCTGCCAAACCATGGCAGCCTAAAAAGCCATCACCTGAAACAAACTCTCACTCTCAATTGCGTAATGATATCACGACAAAACCAATTGTAAAAACTAATTGGTCGTTTGCTATTTCAAATAAATCGTCTATAAATCCAAAAACCTTGCCTCAAAGTCTATTATTTGCAAAGGACAATGTTACAAACGTTCTTTTCTTAATTGACTCTGGATGTGAAGTTTCTATATTGCCTAAGAATCTAACAAATGGCATAAACCACTACTTTAAGCCGTTCAGTAGAACTATAAAGGGTATTGGCGACAATGAAATCCACCCCATAGGGAGTGCTTGCGTTGACCTTAAGCTAGGTAATTTAAAAACCATTAAACATAATTTTTGGGTTACTCAAGAGTATAGGAGTTATGGCATTTTAGGTATAGACATTTTAATGTCAAACAAACTGTTAATATGCCCTTTCACGTTAGAATTGACGCATCAATTGTCTAACAAAACGACTAAACTGTTTAGGGCCGCTGACTTGCCTGCGTCGGTAGTTGTGTCAATTAATACGGGGGAAGTTAAGGATAGTAATAACATAGCTACGTTAGAGACCAAGTGTCAAGCACTACTGTTGAATTACCCTGAGCTTACAAAAACTCCTGATTATACTGCTCCTAGAAAACACAACCACTTTCTAGAAATTATAGTTGACAATTATAAACCGCGAATGATTAAGGCGCGAAGATGTAATTTAACTTGTCAACAAAAGGTAGATAAAAATTATTCAGACCTAATTGCGAGAGGTGCTGTTGTAAAGGGGGATGCCGACATGTGTGCATCACCAATCACGGTAGTGCCCAAAAAAGATGGTGATTTGCGTATTTGTGTTGATTATACAGTTTTGAATGCCCACACACGCCCATTTTCATACCCGCTACCGCGCATAGATACGCTCTCGGAAAGAATTCCGGGAGGTACCCGTTTTTTCAGCACGTTAGATCTTAAAGAAGCTTACTATAGCTTACCTCTTCATCCAAACTCACGAAAATATGCTGCTATCATAACTAATTCCGGGGTATTCGTCCCTAAGGTGACTTCTTTCGGGTTGCGGAATGCGCCAACACGTTTTCAGCAGTTTATGGACAGTATCTTGTCCTCTTGTGGGGCTTTCACTTTTGTATATTTAGATGATATTCTTGTGTTTTCAGATTCCGCGGACAGTCACATATCACATTTAAAACAGGTTTTAGAAACATTATCGACAAACGGTTTATTTTTAAATCAAGCAAAATGTTCTTTTGCTAGAACTAAGGTAGATTTTTTAGGTCATACAGTAGGTGTTGACGGGGTTGATGTTATGGAATCTAAGGTAGAAGCTATAAAAAAATTACCCTTACCAAACACGCGCAAAGAGTTAAAAAGGGTAATTGGTATGATTAATTACTATCATCGATTCATACCAAACTTGGCCGAAGTAATGGCACCGCTTAATGAAATTTCGGGGGGATCTAAGGCAAGCAATAGGGCAATTATTAAACTTACTGATGGCCAAATCAAAGCTTATCATGACACAATAGCTCTGTTAGTTAAAGCAGCAACAATAAGCTATGAAGACCACACAAAACCCCTAGTTCTCTTCACGGACGCTTCCGACAGCCACGTTGGCGCAGTTCTGGAACAAGAAGGGAGAAATGGGGGAATGCAACCGCTTGCGTTTTTTTCAAAAAAGCTCCCTCCATTTAAGCAAGTACGTTCTACTTTTTATAAGGAACTTCGCGGGGTGTATTTGTCTCTTAAGCACTTTCAAAGCAGAATATTGGGGAGATCCTTAATAATACGTACTGATAGTAAATCAGTAGAAAGGGCCATTAAAAACGAAATGGGTAATCATTCTCCAGCGGAACAACGTTGGATATGCGCAATCAAGGAATTTAATCCAATAGTAAGGCATATAGATGGCCATGATAATGTAGTAGCAGATAGTTTAAGCCGACCCCCACAGTCGGCAATGCATGTTCGTGCGTATAACCAGGATTCTGATTTTGTTTATACGTCTGAGTCAGAGGCTGAAGACAGCGAGTCTGATTACGGTGATTTAGACGGTGAAGCGGAAGTTTTAGGTAGTCCGTTAAATGAAGTGATCGGGGAAAATACGACTAGCTTAAATATGATAAATAGGGAAGTTATTGCGGTCTTGCAATGTAATGAACCGGGGCTAGTAGATACCGCACGTAATATGAAGAAAACGGTCGAATATTTACAACCAGATAATTTAGCGGTAGTGGTAGACGAAAATAATAAGCGAATCATTCTGCCCGAATCTATGCGCCTAACAGCATTTAATGTGGCCCATGATAGGTTGCACCTGGGAATTGATAAAACAATCGAGTCTATTGCAAAAGACTATTACTGGCCTACATTAATAAAAGATGTGACTCATTGGGTCAAAAGCTGTGTGGTATGTCAAGCGACCAAAGTAACAAGATATAATCGTCCAAAAATTGGTTTTTTTTCCAGACAATACGGAACGATTCCAGTTCGTTCACATAGATCTTGTCGGTCCTTTAAATGAGTCATCTTGTAATAATAAGTATATTTTAACTGCCAAAGACCGAGCCACAGGGTTTCTTGTAACTATGCCGATCACAGATAAGAAAGCTTTGACTGTCAGAAATGCTTTTTTTCAATGCTGGGTGGGTCCATTCGGGGTCCCTCAAGTTGTTGTTTCTGATAACGGTCGTGAATTTGTTAACACCGTGTTAACCGAAGCGTTTGAGCAGTTAGGAATAGATCATCGTTTGGTATCCCCATACAGCCCTCAATCTAACGGTTTCATCGAGAGGCAACATAAGACTATCAATGTTGCACTTCGCGCGTTATCTGATAAGACAAACTGGGCTTTGCATTTGCCTCTGATAACGACAGCTTTAAACAATACCTTCGTTGAAGGTTCACCTTATACCCCAGCTCAATATGCTCTAGGGACGGCCCAGAATCTCTCGGGGAGAGTAATGTTCGACAAAATTGAGGGTACTGACATTATCACCACACCCAACACTCTAGAAACTAAAGTATTTTTGAATATGATGGCTAAAATTGGTAGGCAATTTAAGCGCCACAATAATAAATCATACTATGAACCAGGGATTTTCGAATGCGAATGGGTTTGGCTTAGGAGACAAAACAAGCGAAAACTTAGCACACTCTACCATGGTCCATATAAAGTGCTTTCTTGTTCAGAGCAAAGTATGATTATTCAAAAGAATTCTGGGTTGGTAAAGGTTTCT
>NW_028139971.1:0-38557 GCF_965202585.1 Thalia democratica | reverse complement strand
AAAACCTAAAAAACTTGGAATTTCTAATAAATTTAACATTTTCAGTAGTAAAATTTCAATTTGACACAAAAATCTATGGCATGAATAAGATTTTTGTCATCATCAAAAATTTTTTTTATATAATAAAAATTAAAGTAACTTTACAGTATCTTTTCAATGTTTTTATACTATTTAACACAGTTTCTTATATATAAATTAACTTAAAACTTATTATAGACACAAAAATGTGTACTTTTAAAAACCTGGAAGAAATTTAGAAAACCTGGAAAAAATTTTGAAAATCGAGTGGCAACCCTGTATATCACCAAGTTGGTTATATTAAAGCAGATTTATAAAATTTTATAATAATTATAAAAAAATGTTAAGTTAGTTACACTTTAATCTAAAAAGTTAAGTATTAAAGTTAAAGTTCATAAAAAGATATAGTAATTTTGGTCATTTAGTATACAAGTTTTATCATTAAACAAACCTGTTTAATATTGAAATTAAGGTAGTAAAAATAAAGAGTGATACTGTAAAATCTATTCTGGATTTAGTTTAGTAGTCTTAAAAATAGTATATATACATGTAAAATTATAAAAACACAGATTTAAAAATGTCACACTAACAATACCTTTCACAATAAATATTCAAAAGCTATTATTGATCAGACTTTGTGAAAATTTCAAAAAAGTTACTTAATTCAGGTTTTAAAATTTTTGACTTAAAAACATTGTCTATAATAACCAAATCCTGTCCTGGGTAACTAAAAATTTTTGTTTTAATTATTAATTTTATTTGTTAAAAAAAGTCTTAAAATTTTTCAGTTTTCTATAACTAACTTAACTGGCTAAATTCTTCTGAGTTTATAAAAAAAAACAAAATAGCTTGAGTGTTTAATCTAAAAAAAAAACACTGTAATTTATATTTTAATTTCAAACTAGACAAGCAAGCCAGATATAATCTGATAAACTTTAAAATTTTCAAAAATTCAATCTGGCCTGAGTTATCCTGATTGTGTATTAACCCTGTGTCATTTTTGAGCATAAAATCAAAAGTTTTCATTTTTAGTTGGAAAATTATTTTCTTTTTTCCTAAAAAACAAAATTTCTAGTCTAGGATTAAAAAAAAGACAGTAATAACAGCTTAAATCTAAAGCTTTATTTTTTTATTTTCTTAAAGTATCATAGTAATAAAAATATGACTTTGTTTCTAGAAATAAAGACAATATATAAAAAATTGTTTCAAAGTCTTAAAAAGTTCGAAAATATGCAGACCATTATTATTTAGAGTTTTACAAAAACAAACTTTAAATTTCAACATACTTAAAAATCATTCTAGCAGTAGAACTAAGTTTTTAAAATAGTAATATTAACTTAAGTTACACATTTTGTTTTTTAAGTTTAAGTATTAGCAAAGACAAAGATAGACAAAAGTATGTTTCTATTTTTTCACTAAGTTAAAATGTTTATTAAAGCATAGATGATTTATACTTAATGTCAAATTACCAAGTTAGAATCTTAGTATAGTTATTTATATAATGTTTCCACAACTCGCATAAAAATTCATAAAGTTTCATACAATCTCTTATTACATAGATTTCTAAAGTCTTTACTTTTAATCGCTATAAATAATTAAATAATATTTCTTTGTTCTAGTTTAAATATAACTAAAAATGTATTGAAATTTGAAAAAATTACCTTAATGTTTAAAACAGTTAATTGATTGAATTATGAAATATATTGTTGTACTTAACTTTAAAACATATAAAATACAGTATTGTATTTAAAAACACTGACAACATTATACTTGATTTTAAAACTTTCATTTAAAGGATTAAATTAAAAAGACACATATCTAAAATTAGACTTTGTGTAGGCTTAGTTTATAAAATAACAGAATATTAAAATTAGATCAATTTAATCTCATTATAGATCTATATCAAAATCTGTTCGAGATTTCAAATATTATAATAATATTATAAAACTTTATTTATAAAAATAAAACCATGAAGAATATTTCTGGAGTTAAGATAAATTAGAATATCCTGAGTTACCCTGAGGCTTTTTATAGCTTTAAGACTTACTAAGTACCTTCAGTGTGTAGCGACCCCAATAGAAATAAAGTCTGAGTAAACTAACTTTAATTAAAAATTGGGATTTGGGTACAAACTTTATATATACAAAATAATACTATTTCATTTGTAATTAATATGTAAAAAAGTTTAAGAATTGAAATTAATAAAGAACTATGTATTTTTTTTTTAATTTTGTTGATTTTTTAAAACTAATCTTAAAATAATTAAATTTATAAATATACTATGCAGCTAAATAAACTATTTAATTTTTTTATTTTTAGTAAAGTGTTTCTGTTAAACTAATAAACTAAAAGTTATATTTTATTGTATAGTTAGCATATTAACATCGGTTATATATTTATTTTCTAGATATTTTTTAATTTTCACTATTTTGAAAATTAAAACTTAAGATGACAATTAACTTTGAACTTTTTACAACAACATTGCAAAGAAATGGTAAATGGGTCCATATTATTAAAATCTATGAAAAAAACCACGTTTCTATCGACTCTAGCTTTACAAACAAAAATGAAACTCTTATTACACGTGAAGTAATGAAGGAATTCAATTTTTTCTATCCGAAAATGGAGTTCTTGTTAAATAAATTCAAAACTTCTTTGAGTAATGACCGTAAGAAATACCTTGAAACTAAAGAACCTGTATATAGCATAGTAGAAGAATTAGAAGTAAATCCCGAACTTCTTAGTAAACATAGTTCTTGTTGGGAGGATGATGGCAGAATAAGACCTTTCACTAGAAACTTTGTAAAAAAGAACGGAATTCATATCAGCTGTATTAAACACATGCTTAAAGATTTAGAAACAAACAACCCTGCCATGGTATTTTTCACACAAAACAAGTGTCCAGTGTGCCTGTCAAGCTACAAGGAAATAATTGAAGAAGATCATCACATAGTTATACCACCGTGTGGACACCCAGTATGTTGCAAATGTTGCGATGAAATACTACGTAACGATGGGAAGTGTTCAAGATGCAGGGATGACTTTGAAATAGTGCAGTTTTATACAATGATTTTCGACATCAATCTCCAACAAATACCTCACAAAGGAAACCTGTTTTATTAAAGTATTTTCAAATAGCTCTGTTTTAATAGACTTCTGTTTTTTGTATATAATAAAAAAAAAATCATAAATATCTATTGTAATTTTGTTGTGTAATTTATTGACCTTCATAACTTCATATATTAAATTATTTAACTTATTTTTTTTGTATTTTTCACTCTATGTTAGAAATTTAAGTTTAAGGTATATAAATACATACTGTTTAACATGTTAACAACTTTTAATTAGCAAATCCATTTGTTTTATTTTAGGTAGGTAGATTTTAGAACACTTAAGTATTGAAGAGCAATTACATGAAAATTTTTTGCATACATTTGGAAACTTAATAGTTAAATGAAAAATTTACACAAAACTACATGTAACTTAAATCAAGCAGTTACAAAGTTAATTAACTACTAAGGCTGACGCAGGCTGGAAATTTTAATAACATATAAAAACTTAAAATTGAAAAAGTGGTTGAAATTATTTTAATTTCCATAGTATTATTAAAACTTTGGTAACCAATTGTTTTTTAGTACGACTAAAGTTTCGTTGCTTTTTGGCAAATCTTCAGGTACAAAAAGATAAACATCCAAAACACTTAGGTGTAAGTATATAATATATTTAGACATAAAATGTTAACTAAAGGTGATTAGTAATATTAAAAATTTGTCAGTATTTATAAGTATTAGTAACTTTTAGGACAATAGTTAACAAAAATACAACTAAAATAATGTAAGCATTTACGACGAAATAAAATAAAAACAAAAAAATCAAAATAATAAAATGGACAATTATTGAAACTTTATCTCTATTCACCACTTTAGAATCATATTTAGTAGAGTTTTTTACTAAGTTAATCACCAGTTTGCACAACTGGCCAGAATTTATTACAACCTGTTTTAAAGTCGATTTCTAAAGACATTACTTTAGGTCAGGGGTTGTCAGGCAGTTGGTGCTCGCGGACCATATTTTAAGTTTTCTAAATCTTTTCCGGCCGCAGCTTTAGTTTTAGTGACCCTTGAAAGTCTTTTTGTTTTAGTTTTAGTTACACTAAAGAAAATCTTACTTTTATTCAGTTTATTATTTTAAGTGACTTTTAGCTACACATAAAACGCCTACTTAAATTTTACATATTTATGAGAATAAAATAAACATTGGCTAGTATACTTAAGTCTTAACAAACAATGTACTGTCTTAAACACTAACTAAATTTAATTTGATTATTTTGTCATTTTATTTACAATCTAGTTCTCTACAAACACCGAGCTTAAAACACTTTTTTGGGGCACTTTTGTACATTTTGATATAATGAACCCTTTTTTCTTATCTTAAAAAATATTAATTTAAAAAAAAATTGTGTTTAAATAAATTTTCAATCGTTTCAAACTCAGTAATTAGTACCCTATATAAAAATTATACCTATTTATATATTTATTCTTTCAAAAGTTTACTTTACAAACAAAGTTTCGGTCAAAGACCTCGTCAGTGCTTAAAAAATCTAAAAAAGGTATGTGACATTCATGGAATAGTCTTTTTTAGTTTTATTTAAGCACTGACGAGGTCTTTGACCGAAACTTAGTTTTAAAAATAAATTTTTGAAGGATCAAATACATTACTTCTCCTCCAGCAGTTGAGATCTCTTTATTTGTTTTCTTAAAACCAAAACATATAATACCTATTTATATAGTAAAAACACTAATAAAAATTGTTAAACATAATTAATACTCGAGTATTTAAAAAAAATAACGTATTAATAATAAATAGCTTTTTACATGGTTGACACTTAAAGTGAAAAAACAACTGAGTGTATCAAATCAGTATAAGTATATTAAAAGTTCATAAATCTAAAAACTGCTGATAAATGAATTTAAACACATAACCAAAAGTACAAAATATGTAAGTAGGCTAGAAAAAAAACCATAGTTGATAAACTAAACTACAGTCATAAAAACTATTACGAAAAATTAAAGTTTCATTTAAAGTGTTTGAAATTGAAGTTTTACACACACCTAAAATTTTAAGTGTCTAAAACAGGTTTAACCTAGTCTAAGTTATTTAAATTTTCAAACTAGCCTGTTTATTAGGCATCTCTGTTTAGAATTAAGTTCACGAAATTAAGAGATAAAAAGTTTATCAACTATTTAGTAAATATATAAATATTTCAGCATGAATGGACAATTAAGTTTTTTAAATATTTTTAAGTAAAGTATGAAAATTCATTAAGCCATTAATGAAGAAGAAAAACTATTTTTTATTGAGCATTATAGCATTTCTTTATCTGCTATAATATATTGCCTTTAAAAATAGTAATGTGAAATATAAACGGGGCAATAAGAATTAAAAAACTTTAGTTAGGAGTTATTACGAGAAACTAAAAAAATGCCTAAGTCAGTTCTAACAAAGCACATGATTATCTTACTGTAACTACAAAATGGTCAGAAAAAAATTATAAAGGCAAGTAATAAATTATCAAAAGTAACTACTAAAAAAGAGATACTATTTAGATTTTAAAACTTTTCTAAAAAAAAATGTGTTCGCGGTAGTAAAAGACTTTTGTTTATTTCTACAATGACAACAAGAATTTATTTTTAGAAGATCTTTAAAGATTATAAAACCGCAAAAATCAAATTAGGACGTTAATCAATATGCTAAGATGAGAACATTGATACAACAGAAACTGCTCATCTGAAAATTTTTATAAGAGTTGTTTTTACTAATTTTGAAATTTTAGAAGAATTTCTAGGCTTATTTTCAATGGAAAACATAACAGTAGATGAAGACATTTTAACAGCAAAGGTGCAATGGACCAGTATAATGGGTGTTGACTTTGAATTTTTGTAAACGATGTTGCTACTGCAGTTATTACTAGATACATAATGGTAATATGATTTTGTTTAGAACCAGATATTTAACTTATGTTGTTTATTAATAATTTCATTTAGAAACTTATAACTTACTAAATCCAAGCACTAGAGACTTTAGAGACTTTTGTTTTGTGTATCTAATAAATAAGTTTTTTTATAAACGTTTGTTTTGCTTTCTTTAAATGTTTTAAGTATATGTTAATAACTTTAAATTAGCGAACACAATCGTGTATTTAAGAAGGCATATTTTATTAAATTCAATTATCAAAGCTCGAATTATTTGTAAATTAAATATTTTTTCAGACGTTTGGAAACTTTATAGTTAGATGATAAAATTTACTGATTAAGATTGTTTAAAATTATTGGGAACCAATTAAAATTCAGTTACAAAACGTTTATCAACGTAACGACTAAAGTTCAACTGCATTATGACAGATTTTCGGGTATAAAAAGAAGATAATCTAAAAAACTAAATATAAAGATAGAAGTAGATTTAGTCACAATATAGTATTTAGGTATGATTAATAAATTAAAAATTAATCAGTATTTATAGGTATAGGTAAGTTTTAGGACAATAATCAACAAAAATACAACTAAAATAATGTAAGCATTTTCGACGAAATTAGTTAAAAACAAAAAAATAATAATAAAAAGGACGATTTCAAATCATAAAAAAATAAAGCTAAAAAATATTAAATAAAAACATGACAATTTCAAGTGAGAGCAGCTAGCTTTGTTCTTTGACTCAGTTTTTTATCTCTCTTAGACTCTGTGAAGGCAGTTCTTTCCAAGTTACATAAAGTACACGCTTCTGGTGGTTTTTAAGGGTGTTGTTACATGTAGTTTTACACAGGATTGACCATGAGATTGTGCTGTGATTAAATTTTTTCTCTGCATGCACGCAAACAACGTTGTATCGGAGGATTTGTTAGGTTGAAACTGGATTTGGGCTGTTTGTATCTGGTCTTAAAATAAATCCAAGTGGAGACTATGTACTCTGTAATTATGTTTTGGCTTAAAATGTCCCTTTTTGTAGGCATTGACAGTTCAACGGACATTGGATAGTTATTTCTGCGGTTGCTGAGTTTATCAGTCGAGCTTGGTTTGGATAGCACTTTTGTATTGTGTGATTAGATTAGTGGTGTTCAAGCTGATAAAAATCCATGCACACTTAAGTGCAGAAATTAGTTTTTGTGCTTCAAAATTTCGCTGCTAGTGGTAGGAACACGTAAATAACTTTAATTTTATTACAATTAGCCTAGATTGTTCAATATTTCCAAAGAAAAACAAATACTTTGAGTTTATTTTACTTTAAACATTAGGATACACACTTACTTTTTTTAATAGTATTTTAAAACTTGTAATTAAAACAATGAAAATTTTCAAGAGTGTACTTTTTACCTACTATAAAAAATTACAAAAATTAATGAACTGTTTAAATAATCTAGTAATAAACTATTTTATATTTTCGAGTTTGTCAGACCTTAATATATTTTTGTTATTTAACCAATTTTTAAAAACTTATTCGAAATAGTTTTTTTTTATTTGTAGTGGTCTTAAATTTTATAAGCAAATAAGTTTAGGGTACAAACCACTCTTTTACATTGTAAAAAAAATATTTTTGAAACTTGCATTAAGTATGTGTTAGTTTTAAAAGAAATTATGAATACATTGACTTGTTTGATAGTGCTCTTTCAACAATGCATTTAGTTATTTTTTATGAATATTTCTAAAACTGAACAAACAAATAACTAATGTTAAGTAATTTGCAGCTAATATTTTTAAACTATATTTTTGTTTTCTTATTGGGTAAAGTTTAAGAACTATTGTTTTAACAGAGTTTCTATACTCTACCTTCGTAAACTTCAAGCTAATAAATATGTAAGCACAATAAACTGCAAAAAATCTTTTAAGTTCTCCCCGAAATTGTGCCGCTAGTGGTAGAAATAAGTAAGTAACTTTATTTTTATTTAAAAGGGTAGTGAAACAATTTCTTCGCTTTCTTGTTCGAACTAGATTATTTATCATGCAAAACTCCAACAAAATTGTGCAGTTCTTTATGTTTCAAACAAAAGTCTATTAATCTTACTTTCACAACAATATTTTTATCGCTCAGCTCTTACTTTAGGGCATAGGGAGGGAATGATCGTTCTGATTATATTTACACGGCACGCGAGAGCTAAGCTTTACATAAAAGTTTTAAGAATTATAATGTTTAAAAAAATCTTAGGTTATTTAATTGAAAATATAAATTCTTAATATTAAAAAAACTCATATAATATTAGATTTCAGCAATAATTATCAAAGTATTTCCATGTATTCAAGAATTATATGCGGCAAATAGCTAAATTTCCACATATGGCCCGCTAAAAAAAAAGGTTAAACAATTAGATACACATTGAAATACATTTCAACAATTCAACTGATGCTTAGTCACATTAGTATGCTAATATCTAACTCTTAATAATTTAAATTGTATTTGTTTTTGTTGTTGATTATTAGCTGATTAGAACAAAAAAGCAAAAAAAAAGTATCTAAAAAATTTGAGTCCATTGAAAGCTTTATTTACTGGTCATCTTTTTACTAAACATGTGCCCGCTTCCCTGGTAATAGACTACACGTTTTTACCTGCTTATTTTTTTAAACTAGTTTCAATTGTTTTATTAAAGTACTTTAAATATTCTCATTTTTTTATTAATTATTTAGTAAAAAACAGATAAAAAACAATAAAAAACCTCTTTAGACAGCTCTAAGTATAGTGTAAATGTAAAACTAAACTTATTTGACTGGCATAAATGTAGCTTTTGATTTAAAAAAATCATTCAAAATAAATAATTAACAAAGCATATTTACAATTAATTAAAAAAAAGTATTTTGAGTTAAAAACAATAATAAGACTTAACACATTCTTAAGCGAAAAACTCTTTCTCAGATACTAAATAGAAGCCTTAGTTTTTAAATAAATTATTACTTTCAAATCAAAAGTTAAAAACTGTTTGGTAAACATGTTACCTATAACTAAAAATATTATTGTTAACGCCAAATTATTGAACATTGACTAAAAAACTTGGGAATTGTCTAAATTGGACGAAGAAAAAATTGCACCAGTGCACAAAATTACACGAAGCCCAATTTGCATGAGGGCACGAAATTGCAGGAGGGAAAAAATTACACCAAAACGATATTGCACCAAAAATCAATTTCGCACAAGTTACATTTTTGCACTGAGTAAAAAATTCCATAAAAAAACTAAAAGAAAATTAAAAAAAAAAAAAATCGAAACAAAAAGTTACTGACCGAGGGTAAGGGTAAGCGGTAACAGTGTAGTAAAATAACAAAAAAATTAAAGATTAAAAAAATAATAAGATAAATTACCGACCGAGTGTAAGGGTTAGGCGTTACAGCAATAAAAAAAAAACGAAATTAAAAAAAAACTGTCAAATGGAATTATAAACTTAAAAATCAACACAAAAAGTTTAACCGATGCAAAAGTGTCCTCATGAAAAATTTTTAGTTCGTGCAAAACTGTCTTCTTGCAAAAACGATCATTTGTGTAAAAGTATCTTCGTACAATTTGTGCACTTGTACAATATTGTCCCCTCGTGCAATTTCGTACGCTGATGCAAATTTAACAGCTACCGAAAAAGTTTATTTTTTTGAAAAAAAAGGGGAAGTCAAAAAAAAGTTTATTAAAATTGTCTAAACCTATACTTCTTAATCTATAGTTTATTTTCCAGTTTTTACCATTCACAGCAATAGTTGTGAATGGTGAGTTTTGATACGTGAGAAATATACTTACCTAAGATTAGAATCCATCCCCTCAAACTAAAAAAAATCTATTTTATTGGAGGTATCAGCTGAGAAACTATGTATTTACTATAGCCAGTGTAAAATTTTTGTGTTTGTACTTTTTAAATAAGTCAGTAAAAGTTGTACGATATAAAGTCCAGTACTTTAAGTTATATGTTGTTTTTATATTAGTTTAAAATGACAAAAATGGTGTTATATAACTATTTATGAATGTAATTTTTATTAATTTTAAACATAAAAAGAGTTTGTTTAAAACAACATATTTTGTTTCATTAAATATTTATTCTTATTTTGTAATATTAAATCTAAAATGCTTGATATGCATAATGAAGCTAGCTGTAAATTTAAATTAATTTGATTAATTTTTAATTAGATAAAACTATCAACTACAATCGTACAACAAAAAAAAAGTTAAAATCAGTATGATTACTACTGTAAATACTAGCTTTTAACTAAAACTACCATTTCTAATAATGGTGTTTGACTAATTATTTTTGTTTAGTAATTAATATTCTTGAATTTATCTAATTAGCTTTAAAGAAGCAAAACTTTAGCTCACTTATGAATATTTTTTATACCCTTATTTGTTGTTAGTCAACCAGGACAAAAATAAATATCAACCCTGTTATTTATTTGTAAAAATTTCAAAGGTAACAGATATCAGGGGCTAGGGCTACCAAAAACTTTGAAAACTGGAAAAACCTTTAATATGATAATTTAGGCTAGAAAACATGGAATTTTGAAAATAAAACACTAAAAAACTTGGTAAAAACTGGAATTTTAATTGATTTTTACATTTAAGTTGAAAATTTTTATTGAAAACAAAACTTATACCACATAAAAATATTTTTTTCATCATCAAACACTTCTTTTATTAAAAAACACATTTGAAATACCTTTTTAGAATCGCTTCAATATTTTTATACTTTTTAACACAGTATTTTAACTTAAGCTTAAGTTTAAACTAAAAATAGAACCAAAAGATTTGTGCTTTTAAAAAATTGGAGTTTATTTTGAAAATCTGAATAAATTTTCAAAAAACTTTTGGCAAGGCTGAACTATAGTCAATAGATAATTATGAATAAAAACATTCAGTCATTAATTAAAAAGAAAAACTGTTTTAAGTTATATAATAAAAAAAAAAGAATTTAAAAAAATGTTTTCATTAATAATAAAATGTTGTAATTGTAGCATTTATGTTTTACAAATTAGGCTTATAAGTTATTAAACCAAAAGGTATTTCAAACAACTTCCTCCCGTTCTTATTTTTCTTGCTGCCCCTTCTACAGCACTAACTGTTAATTTATGCAGTAAAAAATTTAATTAACAAGAAAGGAGAAGTGATAATGTCACTACATACAACAATCACGTCTACAAATTTGTTCAAGAGTATTTAGAAATAATGTAACAAATAACTACATAACACCAAGGAAGAAGTAGTAATGTCACTAGAAACAATTTCCACAATATTTATATTTGCTCAACACCAACAATAAAAAAAGATTAATAAAAGATAATGTTTCTACAAACGACAAATAAATATATATAAAATGAAACTTAATTGTGACTCTTATCATTTAATAAAATTTTTATTGAAGATAAAACCACTATAAAAGATTTCAGGTTCAAAAAATTTTACTCAGATTAATCTAGACCTCGTTTCTCCTAAAGACACCATCGCAATCAGTCTAAAGAAAAAATTAAATAAATTTTGTACAAAAAGTAAAATTGTTCAATTATAAAATTATAGATTAACAAATTATAAAATTTCCTGATTGTTTTTTAAGCGAACCATCTCTCAGTCACTTTTATGTGCTGAAAGGTACTGTTATCTCCATACCCTTACCCTCGGTCAGTAGCATTTTTTCTTATTAATTTGTTTATTTTAATTTATTTATTTTTAGGTATTTTTAATTATAGTTCTTTTATTAGTTGTTTTATTTTACTATCACTGTTACCCCTATCCCTTACCTTCGGTCAGTAACTAATTATTTTCTATTTGTTATTTTTTTTACTATCACTTTTACCAATAACCCTCGGTCGGTAGCTTATTTTTTCTAACTTGTTTTATTTATTTTTGTTTATTCAATACTCATGTTTTTTGACAAAATTTTATTTTAGTTTTTTAATTTTTACTATCACTGTTACCTCTAACCGTTACCCTTGATCAGTAACTTTTTTTTTTTTTTTTGGTTTTTAAAATCTATCTTTAAGTTTTTTATTTTTACTTTCTTGCAAAAATAACCCTCCGTAAAAAATGTTCACTCGTGCAAAATTTTTTTACGAAGTTAATATCTCAGTAGTTATAAATTACATATATTAGAAATGAGTTACCTGTCTCAATAACTAGTGTAAAGTTAGCTGGAATTTTTTTTTTTAATGTCCAAACTTTGTATCTAATTATTTTCCTTATCTTAATAGCTAATAGAAACTTGTTTTAATTCTAGAGAACGGACCTTAGTCTAAAAAATGAAGAAAAATCTATTGGATTGGGGTTTCGATTTTTTAGTGGGCCCCTTAAAAATATTCGGTTTAATAAAATTTTTATTTTAGGAATTTGAATAAAAAAAAAAAAATTATCTTTTTAATAATATGTGTATAAACAGCTATTTTATTTTTACAAACTGTCAATATTTTTCACCATTTGGCCTTAATAAAGTCTTTTTTTTTTTTTTTTTTTTTATGAATTTGATTTCATAACTCATAAAATTCATAAAAAAACCATCTAAAGCCAAATTGTACAAAATATTGACGGTTTGTAAAAAAAATAGTCGTTTATAGACATATAATTCAGAAGTTAAAACAAAAAAATTATTATTGTTTTTTTTACTTAAACTCATAAAATAAAAAAATATATAAAAAACCCAATTTTTTCTAAGGGGCCCCACGCAAATAGATTTTTTTTTAGTTTTTAGACAAAGGACCGTTCTTTAAGATAAAAAAAAGTTTTTAATTAGCTATTAAGATAAGGAAAATAAATAGATCTAAAGTTTGGACATTTGAAAAAAAATTATTTTAAATTAACCTTCACCTGATGTCTTATTTTCTGAATTTATATTTTTTCATTAATCTACTTTAACAAATGACATAAAGTTAAAATTCTTTTATAAACTTTTTTTTTTGTAAATTTACATTTAGTCTATTAGACATTTAAATTTGAACTTGAATAATGCGTTATTTAGTTTTAAAGGGAGTTTTGCATTATCTTATTTACAAGGTTGCCAAAAAACCTAAAATCCTGATACAACTTGTAATAACCTGTAACTTGACAATTTAGGCTAAAAAACCTGGAAAAACCTTGAATTTTGAACAAAAATCATTAAAAAACCTGAAAACCTTGTACTTTTAACAAATTTAACATGTTCAACAGTAAAATTTAAATTTTACAGAAAAAATATTTCATTTAAATAAGTTTTTATTGTCACCATCAAAAAATATTTTTATTAAAAACTCATTTAAAGTAGCTTTACAGTATCTGTTTAATGTTTTTTTACTGTAAAACACAGTGTCTTACCTTAAAACTAACTTTAAATTAAAAATAGACCGAAGCATGTGTACTTTTAAAAGCCTGGGAGAAATCTTGAAAACCTGGAAAAAATTTCCAAAAACATTTTGCAAGCCTGTATTTAAATGAAGTATTTAATAATATGTAATCTTCATAATTTGTTACTTTTAAACTGGTGTTATTTTGTACATTAGTTATTATAACAAAAATTATTATGGTCGCAAGACTGAACTGTGTTGTACTTTTATACTTATATCACAGTTATAGTTGATTAACCGAAAAAATCGCACTCAAAATATTTTGTCTAAAGACCTGGTGCACAAAAAACTTTTTTTATCGAGTTGACACCATGGATACCTTTTAAAGTCTTGTCCAGGACGGAATCTTACATACTGATTTATATCTTTAAAATTTACAAATTGTTTTAGGTTTTCTTTACACTCTGGATAACTCAGGATATTTTGATTTTTATCTACTCAGGCTTACTCAGGATAGCCATTTTTTTAACTAAATACAGTTTGAAGATTTTCTAAACATTAAGAAAGATTAATTTTATTGTTAAGTATGAGAGTATTTAATTGTTTTAAAATCCCATTTTTATGAAGGATTTCACTTTTACCAATTTTGAGGAGTTAGAATATATGATTTTTAAAGATCCTAAAATAATAAGAATAACTCAGAAAATATTAATGGCTATCAGAGTTTAGTTATACTGGACTATAAGATTAGCAGTTCTGTTGATTTTTTGCCTAATTATAGTTTCAATAGTTTAAGCATTTTTCAATTGATTGTAATATACTTTTTTTGATCTAATGAAATTTCTCTAATCCGCAATGTTCAAGGTCTTGCTCAGATCAAACAATTAGCATATATGAAGGTTAATTTAACTGGTCAGGACAGTTTATTTCACAAAATCTGAAAGAATCAAGGTAGTAAAACGTCCTTACCTCAATCTAAACTGGAAAGTAATCAAGGCACTAAAGGTAAGATATTTGTATAAATGACTATACACTGCATTTTCATAAGTATTGTTTACAATGGCAAGCTTACATAAATTTTGGGGGGAGTGCCCCGGAGTGGTAGGCAGATTATTGGCCATGCTAAACCGTGGGGAAAGTTTTCAAGAGGGTAGTTTTGCTACATCTAGACTAAAGAGGTTTATAAATAGAATCCATTTTAGGTGTACTTTTAAATAAATTAATAAATAAAATACAGACAAGGCAATGTGAAATAATGAATTTATTAAATTTTAAAATCAGTAAAAATAAATACAAATAGAAAATTGGAAAATTAGTCGAATATCTAAACTTGACAATGAATAGTTTAAATTAGTATTAGCCCTAATAAAATTGTAGATATCAGCAGTTAAAAAAGTTATTTAAATTTGAACTGAAATCTAACTGCTGAATTACAATTTAATTGTTAAAATCCAAATACAGAACTTATGTTCTAAAAAGCAACAAATTTAAATTAAACTAGCTATAAGTTAACTGATTCCACCACTCAAATCCATATACACATTTAAGTTCTAACTAGCAACAAATTTAAATCAAACTAGCTATAGGTGAACTGATCTTTATTACTTAATACCCAAATACAGGATTTCTAGTCTGACAACACTACAAGCCAGTTACAAAAACAATGTTTTTTTTCATTTTTAGTTGCATCATGACAATCAGTTTTATACATAAGTATAAGTGATTTGCAATTAGCAATCACTTGATAATTATTGCCCCTACAGCTTTATTATGTTTTTCAAATTTAACTTCAGGGGTATTTTATCAATGCACTACATTTTCCTGGCTTACTACTTTTTTTTACATAAATGTATCAACATTTTCAATACTCAGCATCAAATAAAAAATATTAGTGGATTTTAATTTTACTAGGTCAAAAACAATAACTTTTGTTAGCAGGCCCATAAATGTATTCACTGGCTTCTGAAGAATCATAATAAGCAGAGTCTTGCTCATACCCTCAAACTTTCTACTTGAAATTTTAATTTACTGCTTATGTTTAAATATTTTTATGTGCCTCCGCTGCTTCTTAAACTGCTTTAATAGGTATGCTATCTCAATATGCTTAAATTGAAATAAGATGCTTGCCAAGTACTTGTGCTTGATCAATATTTTCTAGCCTTGAGATTTTGCTTGATGTCGAATTAATAGGCTTGCCAAGTACTCGTGCATGATGAATATTTTTTTCCCCTAAAGCTTTGTTCGATATGCAAGTAATATGGTTGCTAAATACTTGTGCTTGGTGAACAATGTTTTTTGGCTTTAAGCCTATGCTCGATGTCGAGCTAACAGGATTGCAAGGTACTTGTGCATGATGACAAAAACTGTTTGTCCACAAGTCTGTGCTTAATTTCTTTTGCTTATACCATTGTGGACACTTGTATTTGTAAGCTATTATGTTTGAAAATTTCTAGTAAAAGGTGTCCGTGGTTTGCGACTCGACAAACAAAAGCTATTTTTTGAACCACAATATTTTTATCTCTAATTTTGTCGCTAAATAAAATATAAACTAACTTCATTAAACTTAAACAGGTAGATTGTATGTACCAGTGGCGGAGCGTGGTATTTTGGTCAGGGGGTGCGCAAATTTTTTTTTCTCAAAAAATCCCCCAAGTTAAAACTTTTAGGCCGAAAATTTTTTGGGGTCAGTTTTCTCGTAAATTTAGAAAATTACTAAAAAATTATTTCCTACTTCATTTTTCAAGCAATGTTCTTCAAATTTTAGAAAATGTTCCTTAAAATACAAAAAAAAAAACGTTACTCGTGAATTTAGATAATTATAATAAATAAAAAATTTATAGAAAAAATTTTAAAAAAGTCTTTTTTTTTCAAAAAAAAAAATTTTACTTTAAATTTTTAAATTCACAATTAATGTTTTTTGTTATTGTATAAAGACTAAGCTGTTAAAGTTTGAAGAAGAATGCTTTTAATTTAATGAAGATAATTTTCCTATCTGACGTATTTTTAGACTTGAACATTCCATACAATATTACTTTGCATATTTTTTAAAATAATAATCTAAAAATTAATGAAATTAAATGTTTACTTTTTCTTTAGTATTATAAAACATACTTTACAAAAAACAATAATAATTAACTTTGAAGATATCAGGATTGCCTTGTCACTCTTTGAGTCAAAATAACTGTCCTGAGTTAGTTTTAAAACGCATATGTTATCATAAGCATTTTAAATTCTTTTAAAGATTTTTTTTATTGTTTATAAACTAACAGAAACTAGGCTTTATAACAAAGCTTTTAAAAACACTAAATCTACCCTGACTTAAAAAAAACAAATCTATCCTTATTCAGCCTGAGCTTAAAAATACTTAAAACATTCTGAGTTATCCTGATATTTACCAAAACTTCATAAAATCCTGAGTTATCCTGAATGTGTGGAAAGATTTTACTAAATGTTTCTGATACAAAACAAAATGTTTAAAAGATAAATTTTTTAAGGTCAACTTTTTCAATGCTTTTAAAATTTCACAAGAAATATAACTTTTCACTTATCTTAAAACCAGTTTTTTTAAGATCTTTAGGGAATAGCATTTTTAAATACTACAAACAGTTGGTAGAAAAAATTCTTTTTTTAATATTATTTAAAATTTGATTTAAAACTAAATAAATTTAAATTTGAGATTAATCAATTATGTCTTTTAGATTAAAAATTGATTGTAAAAATTCTGTTTTACAAGTTGCTATAAATTTATTTATGATGTGACATTAGAAATTTTAAAATAAATTGCTACAAAAATTGATTAGTTTTTAAACTTTATTGCTGATAGAATAACAAAGTTTGATTTGTTTGTTATCTTAATAAAAAAAGAAACTACTTTTAATAACAATTTTAAGTTTAGATAATTTAAACAATACTTTTTGTATAGTGAGATTAAAACTTTAATGTTTGAACTGTTTGTTTATTTTTTGTTTTAATTTATTTTTTTCTGCTTTTTGTTAATTTTCTTCTAAATTATGTTATTATCGTTTTTTGTTATTATTATCAATTTATTTTTAGTTTACTAGCAGTTGTTTATCGCTATTTTACTACAATTTGTTTATTCTTGAATCATTATCACTATAAAACAGGTTTAGTTTAATGGTTTGTTAACAAAATGTTAGCATTTGTCCTTGTAAAAAAAAATCTGCCATAAGGTTATACTACTGCGGTGCACTAACTAGTTGCGTACTGTTTCAGTCTAAATTCTTATGAAGTTAATGAAGTTATAAATTTATTCCTTATGGAGTTTTTCATCAACATCGGTGCGCATTTGCAATTACGCACCGAATCAGTATACTGGGTAATTTCCCTAACTTGTCACTAATTGGTATTCGAAATTTCGTTTTACTTTTCGAATACTAGAAAAAAATAGTTGAAAAAAGGCAAATTAAGCAGAAGAAATAAACAATAAAGGATAAAAATATTGCATTTTTTTTACTTCTTTTTTTTTTGGGTGGCACGCATGCGCCAGCGTCCCTCCCCACGCTAAGCCCCTGGTATGTACCACTAATTTTATCTGAAGCTCAACTTTTTATGATATTAACTGTTAATTCATGACTAAATGAATCCAGATAAAACTGGTACAGTGACTTTGGGTTCTTAATAGAATAGTTTAGTTTCAGTTATAAATAGATTTGTTTTTAAAAATTTGCAAGAAGTAGGGCTAGGTTATTTACAGGTTTAACTGAAGCAGTAAATGTTTTGTTTGTATTAGATTTTATGAATTCTTTTACATATTTTCTAACTCCCACTGCGTTTAAGTTTTTAAAACAAGTTTGTTATTTTTTAACAATCTTTTATCATTTTTCATGATTTTTATTTAAAGTTTTATTATTCATAAGTAATATTGTGTATACTGTGTGCAGATGTGTACTAGGAAAAAGGAGTGTTATAAGTTTTTTTAGTTTAAACATATAAAACCAGAATAAAGAATCAGCAATTTCGTTTTCGTTGATTAGTCTGATTTATTATTCTTATAAACAAGATAACTGTTTAATAATAAAATAAATTTTATTTTTTAAACTTCATTAAAATAAAATTTTAACAAATTTTACATAAACACTTTCTTCTTTTCCAGTACATATTTTAAACTATTTAATGTTTATGATACAAAAAAACTTCGTATAGTATACATACATCACTAAATACAATTCTGATAAATTTCACATTCACACCACAAATAAGGTGTTCTTTGATTTTTGTATTAAAATTTCCTTTACATTTGGTAAATACCACAAAAACATCATGTGCAAAATTTCTGATGATTTGAAGAAACTTTCTATATAGAAGAGTTTTGTTTATTTAAAATTAACCTAATGCATACTGTATGTGATCAAAAAAGTGTTACTTTTAGAGTTTTTAGCTTAGAATTTGTTACATGTGACAACAATCACAAAAACACATTGTCCACATTTCAAATTGAATTAAAGTAAGTTATATGGTGGCACTTCTTGATAAAAACAAAATTTACAAAAAGTTATAAAAAATTACAGAAAATCAAGAATTGCTTCCAAAAAACTTTTTATAAATCTTATTAAATTATGTATAGAGTGTTTGTTTAGTAATTACCACATGTATAAATTTTCCAGCTAAAAAGTCTAAATTCACATTCTTTGGTTTCATTACAGTTTGTATTTGATGGTTTCAGAAAATTTGATTCTGTAAAGGTGAAAGGTTTTTAAAATCATCATAAACTTTGCACAGGGTATATTGTGATATTTATCGGATGTAAGAAAATACCTGAAAACTTAAAAGGTCACCAACGTATTTATAAGCACCCTTTTTCAAAAAATAGTTTTTAGGTTAATTGTTAGATTAGTAAAAAAATGTTTGGGTTTAAATATTTTATTTAAAATGAAAAATCAAAAACGATGATAAGTATAAATACAAACACACATATCATTTATAATAATAGGATCAGCTACAGTTCAATACTATACATCAGAGTTTTTTAAACTGTTTTCAAATGGTCCCCTCAAAATAAATTCAAAAGACTATTGTTCTCTCCAACAAAACTACTCAAAAAACTAACATTTAAAAAGACTTAAGACCTATATTGGTGGTTTTCTGCAACTCAAGAATGAGTAGTGTAAATTTCAAAAATTTTTAACTACCCAAAATTTTAATGTCAACCCCCCCTCCCCCTTTCGCCCCTCTACTAGTTACTGCACCCTAGCTTACTAAAATTTTCCTCAAACCCTGCCCTATATCCCTTTCACTCTGATTTTGTCCAGTGTAAAAGCGATTATGAATATCAAGCAGAAAACAGTTCTTCAATGAAAAACGACTAGAGTTGTGTTTTCAAAAAAGATATATTGTATGTTAATTTAATACAATATAAACTTTCTCTATATTATACATTCTTTACTTAATTCTACTTTTTTGTATCTTAAATAATTTGACTTTTATTTTTTCTAGATTCTTATAGTATATAATTTTTATTGCACATATGTCTCATTCATGACTTAACTTTTAAATTACTTAGATATTTTTCACTTGAGACCACAGTATAAAATTTTAAAAGATGCGATTGAATGCACTGTCAAAAAATGAAAAAAAAAACTAAAATCATACTGCTGTTGCCCTAGTAATATTAAATTAAAAAAAAATGTATTAATCAGTACATATTATGTTTAAATCTTTAGTTTTTATATTTTTTTTACTTAACATTATATATACTCTCCTTTTTATACAATGATAAAGTTTACATTTATATGTCAGTATTATCTAAAGTTGTCTTCAAATCAAACACTTAATCAGTACATATAGTAGTCTTAGCCAAATTTTCACTTACCCTTGTTTTTGTTCAATTTTAATATATATTTGAAAAAAAAATATTTTTATTTATTTTTCTAAGTGCTGGACCAGCTTTAATTTTTCATGAGTTTTTTTATGTTAGTTTTTTTTTAACGTAATTCACTTAAATTAAAAAGATATATTAACAAGTATACAAAAAGTAAGCACAAATTAAACTCTAGTGAATTATAAAAAAGTTCCTTTTTTATTTGTATTTAATATTAAGTTTAAGTTAAACGGCTAGTTTGTTAAAAACATAAGGCAAATCTATAAAATAGACTTAAAACTTAAAAAAAAGGGTTTAAAATTTTACGTGATAAAATAGTTTTCGAACAACAATTATACTTAACATGTTATTATAAAATTAAGCTGGTTTTTTGATTAAAAAACTCAAGTCAGTTTAACTTGTTGGGTTTTAAATAATTTTGAACAATTGAATGTTTTGATATAACTATGTGATATATTTTTCAATTTTGTGAACTCTGAATTATTGATTTTTATTAGTAGGTTAAATTTTATTATACTTTTTCTGTCTAGTTCTATTAAATATATTTAAGTTTATATAATCATTATAAGCCATAAACAATAGTCCAACATCTTAAAATACATAGGTTGACAAATGACTGATAAGGAATCGTAAAATGTTTTACCTAAATGATTTTGTTTTTAAAGTTCTGTGAAATGTTAAAGTTTTTTATATAGATTTAAATATGTTTAAAAAAAGCTTTTTTTTAATGTTTCTAACACTTTTTTAGATTACCTTTGGCACATCTAATAAGTTTCTTATATATAAAACATTTAATCCGTTAATATGATAACTGATTTTAAACTGAAAACATAATTATATTTTTAATAATGAGTTAAACTTAAAATAATTTCAGTAAGTCTTGTAATTTTTTAATGGATATCCTACCAGCAGATTATTCTATCTTGATGGCTGATCTTCCAAATTATGAGGTATGTTAGTTTTAAGAATTATCTGCTTAAAATACTAACACATACAGTTAAGCTTTATATATATTACTATTATTAAAACATTTATTTTTGTAACTATACCATATTATTTAATTAAAAGAGACAAGTGGTAATTACAGATTTTAAAAAACTTCAACATTTTACTTTGTTTTAAGCTACTTTAAACCTTTTTAACTAATAATGTTGCATTAAATTTATTAAGAAAAGCTAGTTTATTATACAATAGAAATAAGGCTACTTTACAAAAACTACATAAATAGTGACAATTTATCAAAACTATCCTTTTTACCATGATTGCCAAAAAACCTTGAGTACTAGAAAAACCTGGCATTTTGAACAAAAATCAATAATTGGCTGGGAAAAACCTGAAATTTCAAACTGATGTTTACATGTAAAGTAATGAGATTTTAATTTCATACAAAAATTTGGTCATATAGATTAAATTTCGTTTTTCTTTAATTTTTTTTTTGCTAAAAACCAAATTTATCTTGAAAATATGATTTTATACTAATTAAGACAGTTTTTGCCTTAAATTTAATTCTAAACTAAAAATAAACCTGACATGTAGTAATAAAAACCTGTAAGAAATTTCTTATAAAACTTGATAAATCTTTTTTGTATTACATTTTTTGACTTTTAGAAGACAATTAAAAAGATCTCAACTACTAGAGGAGAAACAAAGTTTCGGTCAAAAACCTCGTCAGTGCTTAAATAAAAAATCTAAAAAGATATGTAACAGTCATGGAAAATAGTATTTAGAAAATTTAATAAAAACAAATTTTTACTTAAAACAAAACAAATTTAATTTTAATCTTAAGGTTGAATTTCTAGTATAGTTTAAATTTTATTCAAGTTTTAAAATCAATATAGTAATAAAAATAAAAATAAGAGCCTATATGTAGGCTTCTTTTTTCTTCTAGTAAGTTTTTAAAGTACACGTTGCTTAAATAAAAATTTCATAAATGATCTAAAAGTTGAGATACATTCTAATGTAGCTTATTTTAATGTTGACTTATCTATCAAAAATTTAAAGATTTTTTACCTGTAATCACTACAATGTTGCCTATTTACTGGAAACCTGGAAAAACCAAGAGTTTTAAAATTTAGGCAAAAAAAACTGGAAAAACCTGAAGTTCGAACAAAAAACCTGGAATTTTAACATTTATATCATGTTCAGTAGTGAAATTTTGATTTGACTCAAAACATTTATCATATAAATCAAAAAAATTTGTAATCATAAAAAATTTTTTTTATTAAAAGACACATGTAAAAAGCTTCAAAGTATCTTTTCAATGTTTTTTTTTTCTATTTAAAACAGTTTCTCACCTTAAAATTAACTTTAAACTAAAGATAGACCAAAAAGTGTGTACTTTTAAAACTTGGAAGAAATTTAGTAAACCTAGAAAAAACTTTGAAAAAATGAGTGGCGACTCTGAAAATATAATAGTTTTAAGTTTTGCTCTCAAACTTCAATTTTTTTATAAAGAGTCTTAGTTTTATGAAAATAGTGGCTACATAAAACTTTCTAAGATCATGCATCAAACCTGCATTACGAACAACTTTAGACTAAGTTTTTAAGCGGAGTTTTTGAAGTGCAAGCAGAAATAAAAGAGTTCGTATCGTTTATTTAAGTCATCCTTTCTGTTGACTTTGACAATCACGACCTTTACTAGTATGCAAGTACTGCAAATACTTTGTGAATTTTTGGCTTTGCCAATATGGTGGACCTTTTCCTTGTTTGTTTTTTAATCAATGTTGTTATTTTTAAGTTTCTAGAGGTACTTCGAGGTTTTCTTTGTAGTTTTTAATTCAATGATATGGTGTACCGTTTTTTTTAAAGTCCCACCCGTTGAGCCCCAATAGTTTTTTGTTTGTTTTTTGATTCTGATTGTTGCTAAACATTTGTTATTAAGAGTACATTTATTTTTTGTTAGACAGTTGCAAAGTGTTTCGTTTCCTTTATCGTTTTCGTTTTCAAGTATTTTCGATTATGTTTTGGATTAATTTCTTAATACTGCTCATGCAGCTATATTAAATATTAAAATTATTTCTATTTATTATTTTGTTTAGCTTGTGGTCTTCTTTAAAATGTTTATCTATTAGTAGCAGAAAAGACTTACCTATTTAGATCTTACTGACTGGTAGTAGGGTGGGTTGAAGTAAATTGTTTTTCTTATTCGTGTTGATTTCTTTTTGTTTTGATTGTTTTAATGATTTGAGTATTTAATTTTGTGTTACAAATTTGAGTTGGTTAAAGCATTCTGGTATCCGTTTTTGATTTTTTAAAAGATTCTTCGTTATTTGACAGTCTGTTGAATCTTTTTTCGATCTTAGATTTTTCGATTCTTTTTGATAATGGACTGATGGTTCGAATAGTTGTTAATATAATTTGTGCTTGAGTCTTCTTTTTGGTATGGAACGATACTATGGTTTGAATGTATTATTAGCAGTATCTAAGAAAATATCTAGGAAATTAAATTTAGTCGCACCTAAACCAATCGTTATTTTAAACCAAATTTATTAAAAGTCTTTATTATGTTTTATTTTAGTCTCTTTAGCTCTTAATTACTTTTTCTGCTCATTATTGCGAGGACGTCATCCCTATAGAATCCGATATCTTTTTTAACTATATAAGTGCATGAGTTTGCCTAAGGTATACAGACCTATCATGTTTCATTCTAAGCACTGGCGAGTCTTTGACCGAGACTTAGTTTGCATAATAAAGTCTAGAAAGAATAAATATTTAACACATATTAAATTATTTAAAACATATTTTTCACAAAATTTAAAATTTTTTAGCATTTTTCTCCACATGTACCATAAGGTGTATTGGTTACCCCAACCTTAAAAGTGACCTTAGTTTAACTTTTTTACATGACAAATAACAACACAAAAAAAGCTTTCTAGTATTTACTACTGTCTTGGGTTTTAAATTTTATGAAAACAACCCCTATGTAAATTGTAACATACCTTAAAATTAAATCAGAAAAAACACAAGAAAAGTTATCATGTTAATTTTATTTATTAAAACTTTAGATTTTGATTAATTTTAAATACATTTGGTTAAGGTGAGTTAGGGATTAAGGTAATAAAAAAAACTTTAAAACATTTTCTGACTCAGAAAACTTTCAGGTTAGAGTGATATTTAAATGTACTAGCAGGTTGCTTCGTGTACAATAACTTTCAGAAAAAATTTAACGTCAAATTTCTATGGTCATGTACAATTTACATAGGGTTGTTTTCGAATGTATTTTAAAAGCATTCACGATTTAAAGAAAGTTAATTGGAAAATTAGTTTTAGATATTGTTTTCTTTTTATCTTTTTTTTTTAATTTTAAGTTAGCTTAGAAAATCAAGAAATGCCTCATTTAATTTTTTTTTATCAGTTTAAACACACGTAGAATCTATACGAAGCTACATCTATAAAAAGTTGCAGCCAATAATTGAAGGTCAAATTTTTAATTGAAACATAATTCTTAAAATGCAGTATCAATAAAAAAATAACAATGACAATAAATATTAAAACACACTATAAAAAACCAAATGTATAACGTAAATTGCTTTATATACACTACTTAGTACTTTAGTCAAAATATATAAACATTAAACATTTTTACTTTAAACGCCTTAATTATAAAAGTTACCTAAATAATTTTTAACTTAAAAAGTACGTCCAAGCCTGTCACTGGTTGTAAAATTATTTAGATCGAATTAAAAAAACATTAAACCACATCTTATGATTTTTAATGTTTGTATATTTAACAAGTTATTATTACTTAGTAGTAGTGTTTAATATAATTAAACAACTTTTTTATTTCAGATACCAGTCGTCGATGAGCTAGAACAAGAGTCCGAACAACTCAAGCTAAACTGGCAGAATGATATTCAGAGCACTGAGACTGTCGAACAATATATGTTGTGTTACAGTAAATACGTTGAAAGAAGTCAGAACTTTGCTGAAAAGGTGAACAATGCGACGGATGGTGTGATGAAATTCCATCTAAAACTGACTGAAATTTGGGATAAAAAAGCAATAATTTTGAAAGATCCTTCGCAAAGTGACATACTTCAAAAATTAAGTTCAAAAGAAAGGTTAGATTATACCAACAATCTATGGAATTTGCAAAGAAAGCTGGTGAATGCCAAGAAAAGTCAAGGAGGTTGGATAAATTGAAAGAACAATTCTTTCAGATTTCTATAGGGCAGTTTCTGAGATACCAAGAGATTTATGCGAACTTACAGCGACAGAACGAAGAACCCCAAGGTTTGTCTCCGGAAACTATTCAGACATTCAACCTTTTCACAGCTGATGAAAGTTTTCTCGGACGTAAGTGCGGAATCTGCTTGAAGAAATCGCCGTCGGAAGAAGAACGAGGCGTCTCACTTGCGATTGGTCAGCATACTTTCTGCGAGAAGTGTATAAAAGGATGGTTCGCTGAACACAATACTTGTCCTACTTGCAGGCATGTGTTTCACTGAACATTTTTGTAGTAATGTTCTTCCAATATCAAGTTTTGTTTAATAAATCTGTGTATAATGTTTAAAACTATATATTTAAATGATTAAACTAGTTCTACAAAGCAGTGCTTAAAGTTTTAACTATTACTTTTTTTTAAACTTTATATTAGTTGTATAAATATAAAAAATATCGAATAAACAGATTTTATTACTATTTGTGCTTGTGATATTATATGCACCTAGTAAAAAACAAACAAAATGTTAATAGTGAAAATTGTTAGTTTCATTAATTATTGCAATTATGTGAAGCTGTTTACAAAAATATTTTGTTTTCGTTACAAAAACAAGACAGTAGTGAATTAGTTTTGACTTACTCATGTTGTTAAATAAGTAAAACTAGATTTAATTTACAAACTTATCAAATTTTCTACATTGAAAGATGTCTATTCTCCTGTATCTCAAAACTAGGGATACATGCCCACTAAACTTTTTCAAATTTTATATGGTATCCGGCCCGCTAAGATCTGTACTCAAAAATTTATCTAAAACATTGTTTTACGAATTTCTATAGAACAGAAAAATACGAGTTTTTTCCTTGAACATTTTAAAAATTTATTTAATAATTTTTTGTAGCTGATAAAAACACAATTAAGTCACAATGTTTTATTTTGTATCAACTTAGTTCGAATATCCTTTTTTCAAGTTATCTCAAACAATTGTTTTGATCTGAAACTGTACATATCAGTATTATTTTATCATGTCAACGAAGTTAATAGACAATATATTAGTCAAAATGACCGTATTTAAAGAACAGATAGTGAATTGCTTTTATCAATTTAAAGAAATGTAATCAGTTTTTAATTCCAAAAAAAATCAACTACTATTTTAATCAATCTGCTTAACTTAAATTATATTACTTTTTACAAGTTGAGAACACAGAATGCAACCTTTTATGTGTAAATTTTTTAAAGGATTAACTGAGTAGTTATATGGTTAAATTAAGTTAAAACCCTTAATAATCACTCTTAAGTGATTTATTTTTAGCTTTTGGTAATCATGTAACTAGGATTTTAACAGATCAACGATTTGATCATCTAAAAGTGATTCATTGACTTCTTTAAACACTTTTTAAAACTTTTTGGCTTTTTTGTCAAAATCACTTATTTATTGTTTTTCTCTATGTTTAGAAAAGATACAAACAACTTAAATTTGTTTATTTGAAATTTTTAAGTGATTACTTTGAAATGACTATGTTAGTTAACTATTAAATTAAAAAACTGTTGATGTAAAATTCCAGCCGACAGTTGCCAAATATTGATAATTCCGAATATTCAATAAAATTTGTTTTGTTTTAAATTAAAATAATACACTCCAGGCACGTAGCTTGGTATGTCTCTGCAAACCTTCAGAAAATAATTTGCTTTTGTTTAAGTTTTTCAGCTTAAAAAACCCTGCTTTCTTTGTTTTTTGTACTCATTTGAACTTATTTCGCACTTCTGAGAAACAATTTTGACACAAATGAGCTCTTTAGCACTTTCAGTGTCGTAAAAAATCGAACAAATTAGATACATCTTAGTTGTATACATTTAGCACATTAACAAACTTATTAGTCAAAAAGCTAATTATTGCAAATTGCTTCTAATAGAAGCTGTAGCTTTCTCTTTAAAAATCACAATCTAACAATTTTGTGTTAGAAAAACTTGCATAAATTAATGTTGCTTCTATTGACTGTGTTAAATGTTCGATTTTAAAAACGTCAAAAAAACTTTGAAAGTTGAACAATTAAGAATAATGAAAATTTTATAGGAGTATTCAAAAGGAAAATTTAAATTTAATTTAAATTTAAAAGAAAAAATTAACAAACTAACATGAAATAATTTTTTTCTTGTTTGTTGTGGTCTTAGGTTTTGTAAACTAATAATTTATAGTTACAAACCACTGTTTTAGACTTAAAAAAAAGGTTTTTAATTTGCATAAGGTATGTTTTAGTTATAAAATTATTTATAGATACATTTTCTAGTTTAATATTGCTAAATTACATTGCAGTTATATCTTGGTTGAAAATATATTCAAAAACTAAACAAACGACTAACTATTGTTTAGCTATTTATATACTTAAACTGTTTTTTTATTTTATTTACTCTGTAAATTAAATCAGTTTTATGTACTACAGTTTATACGAACCAAATCAACAAACGTTTATTATGATTTTTATACTATAGTATCTCTCCAGCGCAGTGGCCATTCTAGCTGATAAATATTTATGCATACTAAACTACAAAAATTTCTCTGAAATCTAAAGAAGCGCCGCTAGTGGTAGAACACGTATTTTGCTTAAATTTTCTTTATAAAGATAGTGCAGAAATTTCTGCGCTTTCTTATTAGAACTTGAGTATTATTCATACAAAACTCCCACAAAGCTATGCTTTTCTTTATGTTTATAATAAAAGTTGTTTTATTTATCTTATTTTCACAAAAAAAAATATTGCTTAGTTCTTACTATAGACTCTATAGTATAGAGCATACGAAGAGAAAATTATCGTTCTGATTATATTTACAGTGCCCGCAAGAAGTAATATTTACATAAAAATTCAAAGAGTTATAATGTATACGAAAAATTTTTGAAGTTTAACTCCTGGGAAATAAAAAGAATCTTAATTTAAATAAAAAAGTTGTAGAACAAGAATTTTTTTCAAATACTTCAATTACTTTCGTGTATTAAATATAATTAAAATGTTTTAATTAGCCAACGACTAAATTTCCACATATTGCCCAAAAAAATAAAAACGGTGCAAAAACTTAAATATTAATTAAGGAAAAACATTTCAAGAATACAACTGATACTTAGTCAATTTATTTTGCATAATAAACTATTAATTATCTATTTAACTTGTATTTACTTTTTTTTTGACTTTTATTTGATCAGAAAATAACTGAAAAACAAAACACAATAAAAGCAACTGAAAATATTTGAGTCCATTGAAAGCTGTATTTACTGGTCATCTTTTCATTAAACTTGTTCCCGCTGTCCTGGTCAGTTTACTTGATGCTGCTCTGATGTGGTATTTCTAACTTCGTTTTCTAAATGTTGAGTGTTGTGTCTATTGCACTTTAAAGAATAACAAACTTAAAATTAGTTAAAGTTGTTTTATTTTATTTAACTTTAACAAAATGAGTACTTGTAAAAAAACGATTAATTTTAAA
The DNA here is from genome assembly GCF_965202585.1 of Thalia democratica. Classification (NCBI taxonomy): domain Eukaryota; kingdom Metazoa; phylum Chordata; class Thaliacea; order Salpida; family Salpidae; genus Thalia; species Thalia democratica. The sequence goes on along the minus strand of NW_028139971.1, from coordinate 9,812 downwards.
ATCATTTAGTTTTTAGACATTTTTTCAATACTTTAATAAATCGGTAAAGTACTATGTTTATGATATAATGCCGTCCAATACAGTATAACAGTCAAAAAGTGTTTAATAAAAACTATTTATAGTATATAAAAAGCTTTTAAAATTGACCTGCGTTTTACAAAAAAACAACATTCGTATACCAGTCTTATTTTTAAAAATATTTTAATTAGTCTTAGTGATCCTGAGTGTTTGGCAAATATGTTTGGTAATAGACTACACGTTCTTATCTGCTCTAAACCTTATTCAACTACTTTTAATACCTAAAAATTTTATATATTTTAAAGTTATCAGAAAAAAACAGAGAACACCTCGAAACAAAGTAGAAAAAATAAAAAAGCATCTTTTTAAATATAAGTATAGTTTGTAACTTGGAGATAAATGTAAAAGTAAACTTATTTTAACTGACAATTTTCTGTATTTTAATTAAAAAAATACATACAATATAATAAATTTACAAGTAGTTAAAAATCCTTTTAATTATAAACACTTATAAGACTTAACACATTGTAAAGAAAAAGTTCTTTCTCATAGACTAAATAAAAGCCTTAGTCATTCTAAGTTATTATTTATTAATCAAAAGCTCAAAACTACCTAGTTTAACAAGTTACATATAACTTTAAACATTATTGTAAAAGCCAAGTTATTAAAAATTGAATGAAGAACTGATTTAAAAAAAGTAAATCGAAAAAAAATTAGCCTGTTATACCTTTCAAGCTTAAGTTTTGCAAGTCTACTCTTTAAGGAAAAAGCTAGCCTAGTCAACTGCAGACTATACTTAGTTAATCAACATAGCTTGAATTGAATTTAATTTTTATTAAAATTAAAATATAAAATTAATAATTGCTAACTAGCAAAATGTTACTTCAAATACCTAAAGAATTGTATTTAGTACTATAATAATTAAATAAAAATATCAAAGAAAAAAGTTTTATAATTAGAGTGAAATAGCCAGAATTTATAAAGATACCTAAACATACACAACTTTCACAAAAATAAAGGCCAGTCTGTGTCAAGCTCAATTTTTGTAAAATACAGACCAGTTTTAGTTGGCCTGAGTTTAAAAACTTTTATTACTAGTGTAAGTCAGTGGTCTTCAAAGTGTACATGGGTGGACACCAGGGGCGTCTCTAGACTTTTTTCAAAGGAGGTTCACAATTTTTTTTTTGGTCTTGATGCTAAAGTACGCATTTCTTAGGTATGCACTGCCAGTTAAGTACGCAATATTTAGTCGGAAAACTCTGTGTTTAATATGTTTTTTTTCGTTTAGAAATAAATAAAAAACATATAAGTAGTAATAAAAAAACATTATGTTTTTTTATTCATTATAATGTATTAAATTTAGATAACTAAAAGTAAAGAACCTAAAAAAAGTTATGAACTTACAAATTATATATCAAAATTCAAATTAGTTATTTTAACAAAAATATCACAGACATAACTAACTTACTCTATAGAAAATTAACTTTTTATCAGAAACAATATTATGAAATAATTAAAACTATAATAAATTTTTTTAAAGATAATTGAATTTAGAATTAAATTTTAGTATAGATCAGGGGTCGGAAACCTGCGGCCCGCGGGCCAAATGCGGCCCTTTAAGTCAAAATATGTGGCCCGCGAGCTCAATTTCTGCAAAAAATATACATTTTAAAATCAATAAAATTACATCTTATTTTCTCTTAATTCAATAAATACTCTTTATTAATGGTGTAATATTACTTAAATTGTTATATTTCTGATCTTAAATATATTTTTCTACTGATTAATATAATTTTTTTAGATAAATAGAGCCCTCAAAGGTTTTTTTTTTTCTAAATAGTGCGGCCCGCGAGAAAGTTTCTTGAGAAAATTGTCCCGCGAGTCACATAAGGCTGCCGACCCCTTGTATAGATGAAGCTCTTAAAACTTTTTCTATAAAATTCTAAAATCTATACTTTTATATATCTAATTATAATAAAGATTTTTTTTAAATAATTTAGTGTATAAAAATTGAAATTTTACTAAAAAGAATGTTTAAACTTAACTTATACAATTAAACTAATATATCTTTATAAAAAAAATTTCTAGTTTAAATTATTTTATAATATTGTTTCCTGATAAAAATGTTAGTTTTTTATGGAGTAAGTTAGTTATGTCTGTAATATTTTTGTTTTATATAACATTTTTGAATTTTGGTATACAATTTGTAAGTTCATAACATTTAAATAAAATATAAATGAGAATTTCAATCTGATTAAAATGTTAGTATAGATGGAGTTCTTACAAATTTTTCAATTTTTTTTTTTAATTTTAAACCTTTTACATTTATATATCTATTTATATTTAAAAAAAAATTCAAGTAATTTAATCTATAAACATTGAAATTTCACGAAAAAAAATGTTTAAACTTATTCAACTGAAATAAATGTCTTTAAATTTTATTTAAATGTTTGCCTGGTGGTGCAGGGATTCTAATGATAGTTTTCAAATCTATTTGAGTTGAAAATTTTGAAAAATCAAGAATTAAATTTGTTGCCAACAGATATACAAAAATAAAACAACTTAAACAAAAATATCTAAATACCATTAAATGATAAAAGAAAAATGTTAAAATATTAAATGATAAAATTGTTTAAGTACATACACAACATTATCATACAACAACATAACACATAAGCTTCACACAACATTAATATATATAATAAACTAAGTAAAACAAAACTTTAGTGATTATGTTGGACATTTTTTAAATAAAATTATACTTACTAGTTCAAAAACAATACTAAACAAAAAGTTATTCACACTAATTAACAATTTATAATGGGAACTAAGAGTATCTTAGTAAAACGTTTCCTAAAAAGAAAATGCTACTTTTAAACTTTTACCTAATATGACGTCATGATATTTTTTTTTTGAAATCTATTTCAACTGGGCAAAAGGAGCATTTTTTGTTAAGGAAACTTTTTAATCTTTCAGTGTTATAAATTCAACATTCATTATTCAAAGTTTTTCAAATAACCAAAACGAAGTCAATAAACAACGTTTTTAAATTATTCTAAGAATGTTTTTTCTTTTTTATTTTCTGTTTTTCAGGGGATTCACATGAAACAGGAAACCAGTCAAAACACGCCCGTGGTGCACACTAGTCTACACAAAATTTATTTTGGGGTGCACGAAAGTTTGAGGGTTCACCAAACTTATTTATAGGTTGTTTAAAAAAAACTAAACTTTTATTTAGAATATAAATTTTTTACAATGAAATTTAACATTAAGGCTAATTGAAGTCCTCATAGCTAAGATACTTTTTGTTGAAAGTTTTGTTTAAAACGACCACTTTTGTTCTTTCTAGTACTTTCAATGTAAATAGATCACTAATGTAAGATCTCCTAAAAAACCCCCCAAAGAATCTTTTCAAAGTAAATTTCATAGACTTACATATAAAAAAGGTTAGTATACAAACTGTATTTAACTTTATCAAGTCTAAAAGTTTATACTTTGTGCTACTTTAAAATTACTAAGATTATTATTAAATGTATAATACATTAATAACTAATTCAATATATTTTTACAGACATAATCAATTTAATTAAAAAAAAATGTATTTCAGTAAGTTTAAAACTAAAAAGTTAATAATACTATCAGATTTTTCCAATACTCTAGGATCTTAAGATAACTCAGTCTAGTCTTAAATTTTCTAGGGTTGTCACATCTTAGGAGTACCAGGATTACTAAATAGGGTAGCTGTCTAAATTGCACGAGTGTACAAAATTGCACGAGGGGACAAAATTGCACGAAGATACTTTTGCACGAAGACTAATTTGCGCGAGCGTACAAAATTGCACGAAAATAAAATTGTACGTAGACAAAATTGCACGAAGGTTCACTTTTCGACGAAGACACTTTTGCACGAGGGTATATTTTCCACGAGCAGACAATTTTGCACGCAGACACTTTTGCACGAGTGACAATTTAGCACGCAGTGTCAATTTTGCACGGGTTTCGTTTCCTTCCCAAGGACGGGTCAAAATTGCGCGTAGACATTTTTGCACGAGGGGACAAAATTACACGAGATGACTCTTTTGCATGAAAAAATTTATATAAGATTTTAGAAAATGAAAAAATTAAAATGAAAAAATTAAATAACCAAATATTAGAAAAATACGAAATAAAATTATATAATATTTAGAAAAATAAAAAAATCTCAATTTTAAAATTCAATTACTAAATAATAAAAAAATAAAAAATAAATAAAAAAAATTAAGTAAAAAAGTTAAGTAAAAAATAACAAATCAATTGAAGGAAAAAGAAAAAGAAAAAAAACATATATAATATTTTTAAGTAAAAAATAAATATTTTCAAGTAAAAAATTAAAATCAAGTGTTAAATTAATTAAAAAAATTAATAAAATAATTCAGAATTTAAAAATCAAATAACTAAATAACAAACAAGTTTTAAAAAAATAAAAAAATAAAAAAGATTTATAGAAATTGAAACTGATGAATTAAATAAAAAATACATTGAATAAAAGTCCAAAACAAAAGTTAATAAAATTAATTTAAAAAAAGGCAAATGAAATGAATTAAACAATTAAATAAATTTAAAAGAAAAAATAATAATTAAAAAAGGTAAAATGAACAAATTAAATAATAAACAAAAATCAATCAAAAATAAATTATATAAATTTAAAAAAAAATAGTTATAAAATTAGATTCTAACCGTTATTAAAATAGAATAACCAAAAAAAGTTTTGATTGTTTTAATAATTTCTTTATTCAAAAAAATAGAAATTAACTAATTGTAGCTGTTGTATTATTTTGTTTGTTTCATTATAGTCAAAAACTTGTATCTCCGTTTTCTTCTAAAAAAGTAAGAGGAAAATTGCTTCTACAGTGCTTTTTCGCAAGTCTGGGTTAGATAAAGAGAAAAAACAGAGCATAAGAAACTTAAGAGCTAATTAGAGTAAAACGCGTGCAAATAGCGATGCAACTAAGATAAAGTTAAGACAAATAGAAAATAATGATATATAAACTATGTTTAAAACTTTTATATAAAACAAAAAAAAACAATTTTAAGTATAATTTATGTAAGTACACAGCCATAACAGAACTTTCTGTACAATGCACAAAAAAAAATTTTCAGACAGATTTTCTCCTTTTTAAGTTTATTTAGTTGTCTCACTATTTTGCATGCTCGTTTTATTCTGTGCAAAAGTATCTTCGTGCAATTTTGTACCCTCGTGCAATTTTAACACCTACCCATGTAATATTATTTAATTATTTTTATTTTTAATCTTGTTTTATTTCATATTGAAGTTTAGTATAATTTCAATTTAGTTTAAGTTTACATCAATACCTGTTTATTCTTTGATAAAGGAAATTTTGGTTAAAATACAATTCTAGTTTTATTTTATTTAAAAACTTTTAAAGTTTATATTAGTTTTTAAACACAATAATTTAGTTTCAATCAAAAAAAATCTAGATAAAAAAAAAAAAAGCAAACAAAATTGTATAAACATAATTAAATTAAAATCAATTACATTAATGCATTATTTTATTTTTTAAAGTTTTTAATATATTTTCTATTTAGTTATTTTAAGTTAGTATTTTTTGTGCAAAATTGACCCTCCGTACAAAACTGTCTGTCGTGCAAAACTGACCTTCCGAGCAAAATTGTAACTCGTGCAAAATTGAGCTTCCGTGCAAAATAGTCTTCGTACAATTTAGTACCCGCGTGCAAACTAGTCTTCGTGCAATTTAGTACACTCGTGCAATTTTGTCTTCGTGCAATTTAGACCTGTTGCCTTCTAGATAACCTGATATACTGAAAAATTATGTAATTTTATTATTTAGGCAAAAAAACCTTAAAAATATTGAAATTTGAGAAATTTAAAATGAAATCTCAAATTTTGAACAATATCATCAAAAAACCTTGAAAAATTTAACAATTTTAAAGAATATTTACATTTTTAGTTATAGTAATTTTAATAGATACAGAAATCTATCATAGATTTGTTTTTATTTTACGTATGAAAAAAACTTTATTTATTAAAAAACACATGCAAAATAGCTTTACAGTGTATTTTTTTTTAATGTTTTTATACTATTTAAGAAAGTTTTTTATAACTTAAATTTAAAAGTAAATAGACTCAATAGTTTGTATCTTCATAAACTTTGAGAAATTCAGAAAACTGTGAAGGTATTCCTAATAAACAGATGGAAAGTGGCAACCATTGGACACTTAAATTACTCAAACCAAATCAAAATTTGAAATTTTGAAAATATCTGTGTGACTCTTGCCAGTGTGACTTTTTTTAACTCAATGTAATTTTGTTTAAATTTTAAAAGTCTAATTTATTAGAAACATAGAGGAGATTTAGACCTTCAAGTTTCAGTGCTTAAATACTATACAATTAATATTTAGAAAAACTTTTTTTTAATTGTAATTATAATTTTTAATTATTTGATAAAGATTTTTGAAGAACCTTTAAAACCCAGTCTTTTAGAATAGGCTTTTTGACTCAACAAATAACAGCTCGGGTTTTTTAAAATCTAAGGCCAACTCAAGCTCAGGGTTGCCTCTCACTCATATGCTCCGGATATTGAGAAAATTTGAAAATCTCAGGATAACTAAGTGTAACTCCGAATATTTGAATATGATTTTTAAAATCAGGATAGTTTTGATTTTTTCTAGAAATTCAGGTTAACTTTAAAACTTTTAAAAGTGTCAAGCTGTTTTTAAAAGTATAAAAAAATTTTGTTCCATAGTTTAAATATTTTATTATATATAAACATTTTTTGGAAACACAATATTTTGTATTAATTTTGAAAACTTTTCAATTAACAAGTTTATTTCACTTTTTAAAATTAAATATCCATTTATAACTACTAAAAATAAAAATACTACACAAAAACTTATTCTAATATAAGACTTAAAAAGATTAGTTGCTTTTTATAATGGATTCTACTAACAACTTTTCTATAAAACTTATATATATTTAAAAGTAAAATTGATGATTATTATTAATTGAGAGGTTTATTTTAAAAAACTTTTTCAAATCTTTTTTTTCAAACTTAACATTATTTAACTTAAAATAGTTCTAAATGTTGTTAACTTACTTAACATTTGACTTTATCTTTTTTTTTCTTTAAAATATAATAGTTAAAACGTTTTACTTATATTTTTAAAATTTCCTTGGTTTTAAGTTAATCTTACATGAAAAATTAAAGAAAAATTGAGTTAAATATTTAATACACTGTTGTCGTACTTAATAAAAATGCTCTAGTTTGTTTAAAGTTAACTGAAGGTAAACTGCAAAACATAAGGTTGAAAGGTATATCAGGCTAGTTATTTTTTTTTGACTTACCTTTTTTAAATAAGTTTTTCAGTCAATATTTAATGACTTGGCTTTTACAATAATGTTTAAAGTTATATGTAACTTGTTTAAGTAGATAGTTTTGATCATTTGATTAATAAATAATATCTTAAAATGAATAACGCTTCTATTTAGTCTCTGAGAAAGAACTTTTTCTTTACAATGTGTTAAGTCTTATTATTGTTTATAACAAAAAAAAACTTTGAAATACTTTTAAGTGTGATTATCTTATTATATAAAAAGTATGTTTATTTTAATTAGATGATAGAAAAATTTCAGTTAATGAAGTTAACTTATACATTTACCTACAAGTTACACACTATACTTATATTTAGAGATGATGTACTTCGAATTACTGAGGTCTCTAATTTTATGTGAAACCGCCTCTGTAACAGGTTCGGTAGTTTTAACTGGAGTCGGATTAGCAGTAGCTTCAGGGCCACCTTTATATCTTTATATTTAGTTACTATCTCGGTCTGCGACCAAGTGTGAGAGGGTTTAAAATCTAAATCCCTATTCATTTTACTTTTAATTTAATTTTAGATATAGACTAACAAATATCTATATGCTTTATTATACAATAAAATGAAAAAAAACAATAAGAAAGGTTTACTACTTGAGAAGGCTTCTTGTAGTTCACAATTCTAGTTGTACTGTAACAAATGGTTGGTCGTACAGTTCACTGGTTCAGAACATACTTCCTCGTTGACACTGGATGTAGAGCGCGCAAGATAAAAAGATACAATAATGAAATAAAGTAAATTAAAGATAAAAGTAACAAGTTATGCCACCGAGTTCTTGGGCTTATGCGTGGAGTTCAATGTTTAAATTGATCCAAAGAAGTTGTCTGCTACAGTATGCGTAAGCTTATGAGTATGGCACGTTAACAACTCAAATCGAGTTGTTCGCCCCGTCGACGTTGTTGAATTAGAAGGTTTCCCCGGAGGTCATCTAGCTTTTTCAAGATGGCGGCAAACGCTCAAATTTACGAGCAGCAGAGTGTCGCTTCGTGCTTAATTCGATGTAAATGACCTAATTCACGCTCTGATTATGCGTATTTATAGTTTTTCGGTTCTCTTTCTGGAACTTTCGATGGACTTTGGACTTATAGATCACGCGATCTCTCATTTAACTCTATCATTTTCCCTTAGCTAACAAGTTATTTCAAGTTCAATTAAGAAATCAGAAACACACTCATTAAAATTAACACTTATTTTGTTTGTGAAAAATAGTTTTTTTGGGAATTAGTTTTACTATATTTATTTGTTGTTTTTTAAAGAAAAAATATAAAATCAAGTGAAAAACATTAAGGCCATAGGGTTGGTCAAACATTTTCTTTCACAAAAAATAATTTTTGTTTTTATATGAAAGTTTTAAGTACAAACTACAAGCCAGTTTTTATAGAATTCAAAAATTCTTTTAATTTTTGAGATATTTAATTTTTTGTAAAAAATTTCCAATATAAACGTATGGACCGCAAATTTTTCCAGGTCAATTTTCTCGGAAATTTTAAAATTCACTAAATATCTATCTACTCCTTCATTTTTTCAGCAATCTTCTTCAAATTTTCAAGAAACATTTCTTATGATAAAAGAAAAAAACGCTGATTTAGAATTTTATTAATTTTAAAAAACAAAAATTTTATCACAAAAATTATTAAAAAATTGTTATTTTTTTCACAAAAAATATACTTAAAAAAAAAAAATTAATTCTCGTGTAACATTTTTTGTTATTGTATAAAGATTAGACTGTAAAAGTTTAAAGAAGATTGCTTGAAAAATGTAGGGGGAGATAGATTTTAAATGAAATAGTCTTTTTACGCGGTTTTAGTATTCCATTCCTATAGGGAACCTATTATGCGGCCCAACTTTGACTGGTCATATCTTAATAAATAATTCGAATTTTTTTAAATGGTAAAAAGCATCTTGAAGCTTAGAAAAAATTCTATACAATAAGTTCAATTTGTAAAAAACATGGTTTACCCCCCCTATGGCCTTAATTTCTTTATCAAAATTTGAACACATAAAGGAAAATAAAAGTTTGCATAAGTGTCCAACAGAGATATTTAAAAACAGGCTTTATTATTGTATCTACTTTGTATTGAGGTGTTCTCTAACTTTTACTGATAATTTTGAAATGAAAAAATTTATAAAACATTAAAAGTAGTTGAACAAAGTTTAAAGCAGGTAAAAACGTGTAGTCTATTACCGAACAGATTTGCCAAACACTCAGGATAATTAAGACTAGTTAAAATATTTTGAAAAACTAAGACTGGTTTAAGCTTGTTTGATTTTATTTTGTTAAATACTATAAATAGTTTTTATTAAATACTTTTTGAATGTTATACTGTATAGGAAAGCATTCACTCATGAAAATAGAAGGTTAATTAATTTTAAAGTATCAAAAAATAAAATTAGAAATT